>NW_016908573.1:0-113173 GCF_001483705.2 Eufriesea mexicana | reverse complement strand
CATTGTTACTATAATGGTTCGAAGAAATTAATGCCATACAGAACATGCAAAAATAATTTTATTTATACAAAGAAAAGGTGAACCAAAGCAGTCGGCACAATATGTCGTCACTTTTTTAGTGCAATTCTTTGCTCTCATTCTTCCTAGCTGATTTGAATTATTTTCGTAGCACACTTTGCAAAATCGCCTTACATTTCGCACACTTCCAGGTTTCTTTTTAAATTCGTAACGACGTTTTTTCTGTACGTAATTGCTCGATGAAATGCAATCTTCGTCATCGGAACATTTCACTAAATACATCGCTAACTTCATCCTAAAATCGGGAATCGAAATATTTTTTCGAGTTGCTTTCTAAACAATTGATAATGGCAAAAATGGTCTACAGCGCCGCGGGGGTCACCGGTGACCCCCGCCACGAAAAATACATTAAACGCGATTATACAACTCACCTTATCTGCTGTAAATAATATTTCAACGTAATATGCATCGCATAATAAAATATTCATGTTGGCGTCATGGGCAAACCACGTAAAATGCGCATGGCAGTCAACGTGTTAAGTATTAACCCTTTGCACTCGAATGGCGCTCTTCAATCGCCATTTGGTAAAATTTCGAAGCTCGATATTAATTAATATATCAAATGTAAGATAACGTAACAGTGTGCGAGATATCGAAATTAAATAATTCTACCTATTAATCATCATACGATTTCTTACTTACTGCTAGGAAAATAACATCAGCCTTATAGCAGAAAATTTTTCAACTCGTACCCTTCTTTAGCCAAAAAATCATCGAGCGCAAAGAGTTAATCGGTGTATAACGTTTTCAATCCGGGTTCCAACACCACTCCGAAGCACTCGGTCTACCAGAAAGAACCAAGGAATCCGCGAAATGCTCAAAAAGAAAGCCTAATATCGTAAAACGTGTATTAAAATACGCAAAACCTCTTAAGCCTGCTTCCCTGGACCACCAAGACAGTCCCACATCTGACTCTCCCTGGAAAACGGCGATTGCTCTTAGTCGAATATCCGAAATGATAATTTAAAGCGTGGAGGCACGTCCGTCTGACGAGGCGTTTAACATTTTTATTAGGAAAGGTAGGAACCGATGGAGATTAAACGAGGTAGTAAAGCTACGTATCGCGAAAATGTGATAAGCACGTCTGGCCAGTTGTTTACGAGAATGCGGGAACCGTGTAACGGTGCAACCCCGTAAGGCAACGGCGGGTAGTTCGGGCTGAAACACCCCTGGAACACCCCCCTGATGGCTATAAAACTCCCGGAAACCATGCGCAGTTCGTCCGCCTATTCGCTGGTTCGCCGGTTCGCCCGTTCGCCCGTTCGCCTGTCCGCCCGCTGTCACATACGCTCTTTCCCGCTTACTGAGAGTTACGAGGCTGTAATTTCAGCGAGGGCGTCTCTTTTGCCCTTCCTGCTTTATCTTCGCGTCTCCGAGCAGCCCGTCCAAACCCCGGCAACCACTCTAGTTCGCCTATATACAGGTTCGCTTGTCTCCTGTCCCACGGTGGAAACGCTGTCGGCGACAAAGTTGAAGTTACGATGTTGGTAAACTCACAAAAGCTTTTTACAAAACTGTTAGTCGGTTCCGGGCACCCGCCACGCTGACAATAATTTCCAGTCTCGAACGTAGGTAGTCGAACGGGTGCTGTCTTCTGGTATTCTCATAAGAACACTAGCTCGTGATCTCGGGAGCTCGTTCCCGAGGAAGACGCTGTGGCTGCACTCTTGCGTGTATGAGCTTCGATAATGTTATCGCGGATAATGTTGCGCGTTCTGGATCGAATTCGTATTGCGGAGTGAACGGGAGAATGCGGTCTTTCGAGTTCGAATCTTGGGTGAAACGAGGGTCGGTGAGTATGATAGGTGGTCTAGTGTTATTACCGCGTGGAGCTCGCCAGCTGCCTCGTTCTACCTTTCTTGCTTTTCCCTCCAGTATTACCGCGGATTTTTGCGTTATTTCAACGAAGAGTAAAAACACCTTCGGTTTAATTAGACATTGTGTAATTAAACGATTAGGCTCGCGAGAGAACAAGAACCTGGGTTACTACGAGTATTCGGTAGATGAGTCACACCTTACACACACATACTCGTATACTTTCGCGTTAATCGAAAGACAGTTAACCCATTTGCATCCAAGCGCGGAATATTCCGCGAGCCACGACAGTCGCTTATCACCGAGCGCGGAATAATCCGCGAGCCACATCTGTCGTCTATCACTGAGCGCGGAATATTCCGCGAGCTACGACTGTCGCCTATCACCGAGCGCGCAATATTCCGCGAGCTGACTTTTTTTCCACTACCAGTTGCTGAGTATTCTTCATATGCCACAGATCACGTTTGATACCTTTTGTGAGCATCTCATCTACATCGGTTCATTATATTTTTAACAAGTTTTACATTTGTTGCGAAAATCCTTTTAACTGCCATTATGAGTAGGTGCTGACACGCGTGCGGTGCTACTGGCTAATTCGTCAGTTGCACGTCGCTGATGCCTGAACACGGCACCTTAAGTAGTGCCATGATGCAAAGGAGTTAACAGCGAGGTTATACTTGATTTCGTAAAATGGCGCGATTTATGAATTTCTATAAAATGTGAAATTTATATAAACCGGAAAGGGAACGAAAAGGTTTGAATAATTTGGTTTCTCGTATAATAGGAATTCACCTACTTTCCCCTACCATTTACTGATCAACCGTCGCCTACTCCTGTTGTTTCAAGTATCGGTGATAGTTTAGATAACAAGAATGATCAATGCTCACAGTAAATTCAATTTCATGATATATAATTTTATTTTAGATTATATATTTACTTTGTAACAAAAGTTTCATTTTACAACGTGCATATTACTATTAAATTTGATAGTAATATAAGAATAACGATAAATTGGATTTAATTTTTAAAAACAGAGAATTCCTGTATTTTATTATACATCAGCGACATGTTGGAACATTTTGGCTAAATAACTACTATATTTCGCGAAACTAATATTAGCACGTGTTCACTCTGCAATGGTTGTAACAAGAGTAACGAAAAGCTCCGGGATAAACACGGTATCATCGCGGACACACACACACACATCTGAAACGACAGAACAGTAGTATTCTAAACACACAGAGGTCGCGATTAGTAACATACTAAGTATGCAAATGTTCTAAATGTTCCCTCTTAATCTCCACATCCCTGATCTTAAACTCAGTGGCTTCGCAAACTTTAAATGTTTTTCTGGAATTAAGGGTTTTGTTAAAATATCTGCAATCGTGTCATGTGTTCTGACATAATAACAAGATAAATAGATTTATGATATTTGATTCGACTGATCTCGCGTAAATTGGTTACAAATATACGCGGATAGATCATTTAGCCAAAATATTGCAACGGGTTATAGGCCCAGTATAAAATAAGAAAATGGGTGGCTGCTAATTCGTGCATTAAAAACGAAAATAGTTTCTCTTGGAGGGCAACGATAGGGGATAAGTAGCAGCTGTGCCACTTGTCTAAAGTTCCTTACGTGAGAGCCACAGCGAGTGACACAAGATAAAGGACAGCAACGTTAGATTGCAGAACATAAATATAAGGACCTTTCTTCTTTGCTGTTTACAGTTCCATTCAGGCAGCAAAGCAGCAAGACCCTTTCGCTTAGTTACTTTATATTATTAGCTTATTGTATACGCGAGTATCCACTATACTGGTCTTATTATTAACCCTACGATTTAAGATTCAACAGCCTGGTTCCAAAACGTAAACAGAACTGCTGTACCAATCGCACACGACTTACGTGGGCCACATCAACAAACCATGAACGTGACACGTGGTGTTTACATTTGACCGATATACCACGCATCAGGGCCGTGATAGTCAGTTTTGGTCCGACCGATGCACCACGAGCCATACTCGTGATAATCAGTTTTGGCTGGAAAACCTGACCACGAGCCTCACACGTGATTGCCTATTTAATTGGCTATTTAAATTGTAATTTTTGTGAAAAATAAAACATATACTCAAATTTCAAGATGTTTAGAATATTTTGAGACCAGGCAGGAATGAAACAAACAAATAAAAAATATGAATAATTTCAGATGAACTCGTGGGTCCCCGTATGCACCGGCTGAAACAGCTTATCAGTTCGCATAACGAATTTATTTATGCGCAAAAGTCGGAAAGCTGATTTATGATAGGGTTCCTTCAGGGATGGTTCGCCACGGGACAAATGCGTGACGCTGACCAGGCGTTGAGCGCATCGATGGCTGCTGGCCCGAAATTACCCAGCTATTTTTTGACGGTCACTAAAATTCCTAGATATTCATAAAAACTAACTAATAAGAGAGTAGATGTTAACCAAATAAGTAAATATTAGTAATAAAATTGTCAATTTTATAAAATAAACTCATCATTCTGATCCAATATTTTAACAGCGACACTTACCCTGTGATTGACGAGTATACTCGTCATAGTTCGATTTTCGCGACAAATATAGGTGCGCACTCTCAAAAGGGAGCGCCACAGCTAACTGGTTAACGTATATGCAAAAATCAATCTTTTAGGAGAAATAGATATATCTTTAAACTATGCGCCGAAGAGACTCCGGGAACGCGTGAAGTGTTTATTCCACGCATTAGATAAGAATTTGGGAACCAGGACGAGCTGCAATCGCATACCCTTTTTCCTCACTCTAGTTTTGACTCTCCATGCGAACAGTCAGAATACTTAAGATATATCTTCCTTAGGATAGAATAAAAATAATTATAAAATAAAGATAGTTATTTCTTTTTACCCATAATCCTAATAATATTAACCCTTTCGGTACGGAGGAGCTGGCCGCGGTTATATATTCGTGATACGAGGAAGTTTTCCACAAGAGTGGTGGCACTGGAAGCCACGAAAACGTGTTTTGCGGTATTCATAGAAATCTCGAGCGTGATTGACACTAAACTTTTCATTCGGACCGCGATAGTCATCGGTGACGTTTCGTGGATGCCGCTAATAGGTGACGGTAATATCCAGAGAACGTTTCATGGCCGCCGCCATTGGGTGGCAGTAGTACCGAAAGGGTTAATATTATTCGTCCTCGGTTCCCCTTTCGGAGATTTGAGTTCAAAGTGCTTTGTTCATCTTTGCAACATGTAGGAATTCACGTTGTAGAAATTCGGGTTATAGAGTGTGAGAGAAGTCTTTATTTGAATGGCGTCACCCTGCATCGGGATCTATGTTTGCTTCGAGGAACCATCAAGATTATCAATTTTCAAAGCAGGACTGAGTGACGCAATGTGTCGTCATATGGAACCTGGCTGAAGGGTTTAAGGGAACACTTTTTCGACAATCCACCATCTGCATCGCGCACCTCAGAAGGCTCAAGCCTCCGTACACTTGTATCGCCAGGGAATAAAATATAATCAAAGTTTAAAGTTCAATTTCTATAAATCCCATATTTACCTCAAGAGTTTACTGTATTTTTGATATGGTAGTGGGACGAGTTACGTTGTCATTTCTATGTTACGTGTTAAATAGTTAACACTGATTCTGTGTTTATGTCAGTTCGCTCTATCTGTCACGCGATGAGATGTAATTCTGTTCGTGACATTTCTGGCTAGTTATAAAATAACGAAAATTCGTGAGACCTATCTTCACGATTATGCTGGGAATGGTGGACCTATTACGCTACGACCAATCAGACCTGCATTCCTTCCGTGTGCAAACTCCTGACCTCTCTTATGGTACATGTAGGGTATGTGTACGTGGAGAGTACGTTGAATATACTTATTTACTGTTGGATTACGTAACGTTGAGGACGTTTGTCAGAATATTCCCGAGGTTTTTCGAATTCCTTTCTGTGTAATATCGTAGAATTACATTAAGTATAACTAAATTTTAATACAATATTAACTACTATGAAGCTGATTACTTATATCCAAAATTTTTGATAACTAAAGATAATTTCTTTTTTATTGTATTTATTACAATCTCGAAATTTTTAAATTGCATTGAATAGAATAAGACGATAACCATGTATAGCTTTCAATTACGATTTATTATTGGTGTAATGAAATTCGTCAATTAAATGAAATTAAATATGTAAACATAAATAACATTTTATAAAATTTTACTATTTAATATGTAAGGAGAGTTACATAATTATAGTATTTATAAATGCACGTGTAGTTTGATTTTTATACTCTATATTTTATGTAATTGCATTTGTATCTTAAATATAAAACATATTTTAAAAATAAATATGAACATAAGACGAACAAGAAACGTTATTGTAGTAATGGTTACATAGATTTTTAAATATATATGTATTGGAATGAGTGGAACAAGTATGCATGGGATTGAGTATCTAATGAATTCAGGTTATTATGATAAATGAGTATGCGTGTAATGATTGAGGTGTTGTGTGAATTGTGTATGTAATATAATGTATGAAAGAAGAAAGAAAAAAAGATAGTGATTTGACATACGTTAGTTGCAATAGAGTATTAATAGAGAGAAGACGTGTGAGCATGTGATAGTGATAAAATAATTATATTTCAACTCAATATTTGTGTAAAATATTTGAAATAATTTTGTTTTTATTTATGTTCAAAAGAAAAATTCTGTATTGAGAGTTCTATGGCATTACATAATCTATATAAATGTACAAAATATTAGAAGACTATGTTTACATATTCTTAAATCTTTTCAATAGTACTCTGAGTAACAAACAGTTGATATTGCCAAACTATATAATCCTTATCCTGTTTTTCAGAATTACAATTACATTTTGAGTCATTATATCTCATATTATTGTTTAATTATAAACGACTTTCATTAAATAATTTAATTTTGAAAATTCAAAGGAGCAGTCGTCTAATTTGAATAAGAAAGGAATTAATTTTTCCATTCCTGTATTTCTTAGACACAGGATATAGCGATGTAAAGTATATCTATGGTGGTAACAAAACGATTACCTTTATGCGAATGATGTAAAGGGAAATGAAGGAAAGAATTAAATTATATATGTGTAACTTAAAAATAATTCCTTTTATATTAATAAAACACAATAATAAATTCTACGCTTGCATATTTAATACTAAAACTACCAAATTGTAATACATACTCAAACATAGTGTACTAATTGAATTGACACACTGAAAATAAATTATTACACATATAATTACATTTCTGTTTCAATAAAAGTTGCCTCTTAATTTTACGAAAAATTGCAATCAGTAATTTCAAAAACAGGTGATTTGAAATCGGTTATTTCGATTATTATATCTAATTCTAGTACTGACGTAATTCTTATAAATAAAAGAACCAACTGTTGGTATTAAAATTCAATACAACGTGCTAGCAGCGTTACTTGTCACACGACATTTTAAGCAGAAATCACAGAGAAGGAATGTTTGAAAAAATCCAACTTTCATTAATAAACTCTGTGAACAAAATACGCGTGTTACGATACAGCATGAATGATTACGTCGTGCAAAAAACGCAAGACAGGGAGAAAAATGAGTGGAAATTGTAGTTGGAAATCGGCAACGAAGTTTGCCGACAGGCAGATTTCTCGTCACGAAGATACCGGAAACGAAGGCTGTCTAAACAATCCATTCTTTCGCGACAAAGGATGGGGAACGTGGCAGGACGTATGTATGTGCACGTAATGACTGTGTCCAAAATCGAACAGCTGTTTGTCGATGAGTAAGGCCACAGAGATGGCTGAAACCGGTGTATATACACCGAGTGTCACACGGCTGTACGTCACGCTATTCGATGGCACAGGCCCTGACGAATAGATTAAGACGATAACCATGTATAGCTTTCAATTACGATTTATTATTGGTGTAATGAAATTCGTCAATTAAATGAAATTAAATATGTAAACATAAATAACATTTTATAAAATTTTACTATTTAATATGTAAGGAGAGTTACATAATTATAGTATTTATAAATGCACGTGTAGTTTGATTTTTATACTCTATATTTTATGTAATTGCATTTGTATCTTAAATATAAAACATATTTTAAAAATAAATATGAACATAAGACGAACAAGAAACGTTATTGTAGTAATGGTTACATAGATTTTTAAATATATATGTATTGGAATGAGTGGAACAAGTATGCATGGGATTGAGTATCTAATGAATTCAGGTTATTATGATAAATGAGTATGCGTGTAATGATTGAGGTGTTGTGTGAATTGTGTATGTAATATAATGTATGAAAGAAGAAAGAAAAAAAGATAGTGATTTGACATACGTTAGTTGCAATAGAGTATTAATAGAGAGAAGACGTGTGAGCATGTGATAGTGATAAAATAATTATATTTCAACTCAATATTTGTGTTTGATAATCTTTGCAATTAAATAAATAATTGTTCTTATTGTTATTAAATTTCATCCACCACTAACAGTTATGCTATACCAGAATACTGTTAATATAGAATATAATAATATACGTTAATATTTATAATATTCATGGAAGTATGACAGCATGAAAATGATGAAAAATATATTGTACACATTGTACATTATAAACTGTAAGATCCATTTTACATTATCGATCTATACATTGTAATCGTGACATCTTGTACCAGCTATGCATAACAAATATTTACGTTTGAGTATGTGTGAAAAATCCATGTGTAACGAGCTCGTATGTTACATTCCTTTACCATTAATCGCAAAGAAACAATTATCGAATAAATTATACTTGGCTGGGTATGTATAAGCGTCGATATAATAACTTCTACCAAAAACTAATTATTCCAGTCGTACTTCAAGCCACTGATGCACTCGGTCTAACAGAAACAAAGACCTAGATAGTGTTCCAATATCTTTGTAACTCGCTGTATTTATTTTTCAACGACTTAAAGGGGTAGTCATTGAATTTGCATAAGGAAAAAAACTAGTTTTTTCTTTTGTATATTTTTCAGAAGCGTGGTACGTGATGTATAATACGACATTTATGGTAGTAATAAAAGAGTTACCTTTGTGGAAATGATGGAAAGGGAAATGGAACGAAGAATTGAATTATACCTATGGTCGGACATCTTTGTGACTTACAAGGAGAATGCAAGTCCTTGGGGTCGTAGATTTAATTGAAACTTTGCAAGTTTGTAGATTTAGTCATGTTGAAAAAACGCAAGACAGGGAGAAAAATGAGTGGAAATTGTAGTTGGAAATCGGCAACGAAGTTTGCCGACAGGCAGATTTCTCGTCACGAAGATACCGGAAACGAAGGCTGTCTAAACAATCCATTCTTTCGCGACAAAGGATGGGGAACGTGGCAGGACGTATGTATGTGCACGTAATGACTGTGTCCAAAATCGAACAGCTGTTTGTCGATGAGTAAGGCCACAGAGATGGCTGAAACCGGTGTATATACACCGAGTGTCACACGGCTGTACGTCACGCTATTCGATGGCACAGGCCCTGACGAATAGAGTTAATGTTGAAAATGTCAGTATGAAATATTCAAGTGCTGATCACTGATAGATGGGCGTGAAGGGACTTCGCTATGCCTTTGTATGCGGAGTAAAGGGACATTGTAATTCGACGAAATTTATCGAAGTAATTCTGAAACTTTCAAATGCTTCAATATACATTCTACTAAAAGTATAGTGCTGCTCGAAAGTTATGGCACACGTATTAAATTTATCCAAATTTTTGAAAATGACTCGAATAATTAAAGTGTTTGAATGGAAGTATAGTATCTGTCCATACCTTAAATGTACATAATAATTTATGTAAAATTCTTCTGAATCATTAATAATAACAAATTATTTTTCATTTACTTATCCTCTGTATAGTTTAAATACAGTTTCTACTAATTTTAAAATTTTATTTCGTCTTTTTTTTATTTCCCATTTATGTTTTTTCATTCTTCTTGTAAAGAGTCTTATAATTCTGGTTGAAATTGACTTTTCTGATATTTATTTATTTATTTATTCATTTCTATTTAATTCATCAAATAATTCCTTTCTTATTTCTGTTACATTTTGTAGTTTTTGTTAATATCTTCTGTAGAATTTTTGCTACACATTTGGAATTACTAGTTTATGAATATTCTTGAAATTCACGAGAAATATGAAAATATCGTGTAATTCATCATTTATGAGAATCAAATTATTTTCGATTAATTAATGATTGGAAATAGATTGGAATTAATTAATAATTGGTATTTGTCCTTTTGATGCAATTTTAGTCACAGGCCTTTGGAGGTCCGTCTTTATGTTTGATATCAGATACTATCAGATACATGATTTAATATTATATTTATGTATTTTACAATGAATGAAAATTTGTTATCTAGATTCAGATATTAGAAGTTTGAATTCACCAGTCTACAATACGTTTTTGCAGTTTCCTTCCGAGTAACTTTTGTGATTTTTCATTCCCTGAAGTTTCCTAGCTTTATTTAGTACTCTTAGCAGCAGTTTTTCAACTTTTTACAGTACTCTCGAAATCCTCATTCCCGAAATTACCTTTCAACGTTTTCATTTCTGTTTTCTATTTCTATCTCTGAAACAGTTTCGTTTCTATTACACCTGTGTAATATTTAATTCTTCATATCTTCCTAATCATTTTTTAAATTTCAAAATTATCTGTACTTGTGAAATATTTTAAAATATGATTCGTGGATAATTTGAGAAATTATCACTTTAGATTGAAAATTATATATAATAAATATAGTATATAATATATAATAAATTATCACTTTAAATTTTTGTTATGAGCTGGCTTTCTCCGGATTTAAAAATATTTTTCCATTTTTTTATCTTTTTTTCTGTTTTCATAGTATATAGAAAAGAGCCTTGAAATCGATTTAAACATAAATGTAATCGTACGAATCCGTAATGTTAAATCTACCGCGTTTAGTAAATGTTTATGCGAGCTAAGTAATAATTTGAAAAAATGAAGGAAAGAATTTTTCAACGTTTTAAACATCTTCCTTGCTGTTTAAAATATTCGAATAATTAAATATCGGACATATGTTTATAACCAAATGCAAATTGATCTATTTTGGGTAAGAAAACGTATAGTCAGTTTGCAAACTGATATTTTATGATATTTTAATAATTATATCTGACACTCTTCTCTTCTCCTGTATTTCTTACCTGTAAATCGATTAACTATTCACATAAATTTCGAACATGTTAGTAACAAAAGAGTAAAAATTACAATCGACGCGATAGCATAAGAACGTAAGAATTTTTTGAAATGTAAAATATACCGAATGCAGTCGTCACGATAACGCAGAATAATTTTATATGTCGTAATAATGCAATAAGAATTTTTTTGAATACATAATATTCCAAATTTAGTCGACACGATAGCTTAAGAACGTAAGAACTTTTTGAAATGTAAAATATACCGAATGCAGTCGTCACGATAACGCAGAATAATTTTATGTCATAATAATGCAATAAGAATTTTTTTGAATACATAATATTCCGAATTTGATCGACACGATAGCTTAAGAACGTAAGAACTTTTTGAAATGTAAAATATACCGAATGCAGTCGTCACGATAACGCAGAATAATTTTATGTCATAATAATGCAATAAGAATTTTTTTGAATACATAATATTCCGAATTTGATCGACACGATAGCTTAAGAACGTAAGAACTTTTTGAAATGTAAAATATACCGAATGCAGTCGTCACGATAACGCAGAATAATTTTATATGTCGTAATAATGCAATAAGAATTTTTTTGAATACATAATATTCCAAATTTAGTCGACACGATAGCTTAAGAACGTAAGAACTTTTTGAAATGTAAAATATACCGAATGCAGTCGTCACGATAACGCAGAATAATTTTATGTCATAATAATGCAATAAGAATTTTTTTGAATACATAATATTCCGAATTTGATCGACACGATAGCTTAAGAACGTAAGAACTTTTTGAAATGTAAAATATACCGAATGCAGTCGTCACGATAACGCAGAATAATTTTATATGTCATAATAATGCGATAAGAATTTTTTTGAATACATAATATTCCGAATTTGATCGACACGATAGCTTAAGAAGAATTTTTCGAAATGTAAAATATACCAAATGCAGTCGTCGTGATAATGTAGGATAATTTTGTCATAATCATGCAAGAAGAATTTTTTTAAATACGTGATATTCCGAATTTAGTCGACGCTATAGCATAAGAACGTAAGAATTTTTTGAAATGTAAAATATACCGAATATAATCGACAGTATGTTAAACTATTATTGCTGTCAAACAGTCTCTCTAGCGAGGTACAAAGCAATCATGTTCCCGTCTGAAAGCGTTAAGTGGTTAAAGTTGTTTCCTTAGACAAATGGTACGGTAGCTCGAACGTTTCGACTGACAGAGCTGATGTCAGTTTAGCAATGAATAACTAAGATTGTGCACGGCAGCAGAGCCATCCATAAATACGAACTGTACGGATAATGTTTGTATAGCCAGTTACCAGCGAATGCTACTGTATACATAGGTCTGTCGTCGGTGTCGACATGTGTATGGCGTAAATAAAGTAGCCACAGGCGCTAACTCTGCTAAGTGTCCTCCCAATCTATATGCCTTCTCCATTAGTGTTTTGTAGCTGGGAGAGAGCTGACAATCAGCAAGTGGCCACCCTACGAAAGTCAAACTTCTATACGCGCCGTCCTAAACAAGCAACGCCGATCCCACTACTCTGCATCGGATATACTCGAAACTGCTATTATACCACTTGCTCACTCCCATTTTAGGACCTACGTTAACGAATCACAATTACCAGCTCACATTATCTCTTTTATCACCGCCACGTTTAAAAGCACAATTATATATTTTACCTTTTAGAAAGCAAACCACTGGTCTTCCAGACATGTCCGTATACCAGGAGGACCTAAAGGTTAGCACGACCGGAATTTCTGTCGGTGTAGGAGAAAGTGCTTTACGAAAATTTTTAACCGCCAGTGTTATGATACCGGTCGACGTATCGTGACTCGTGCAATTAATCGTATCTATTCCGATTTTTGACTTTAACTGATCGTCCTTCTTTTCCAATAACGAGTTTCTAAATTATTATTAATGACAACGCGTATTTAATATATGTAACGTGCACAGCCAACAGTCAAGATTGATTAGGCTTGTCAGTGTTTCGATTTTTGTGCGTGAGAAGCCTTTATGGTAATTTCGTTCTATCTCTAGGGTCTTTGAATTTAGGTTATTACTTTTTTGCTAGACGAGTTTTGAGGTTATTAACAATGAAAACGTGTATCGTACAATAGCAGATGGGTTACATTTCTCGATATCTCGATTTTTTGTGGTGACGTTTTTGAGATTAATTCTAGGATTATTTATTTCAATTTCTTTTTCTGTTAGTCGAATTATTAATTGTTAATAAAATTTGTACTCGCCACGTATTTTTGTTCACGAGGATTTCGAGATTTTTCTTTTCAGAGAAATAACAATCGTTGGAAATCGAGAATTGGTTGATCGTATTCGTCGAATACGTAAGTAATATAATTACTATTTGTTTCAAATATCATAATTATTATTTTTACGTTTCTTAAATTATTTTTTCGAGTAACTTCAGAGCGGTATATCTCGCTAAAAAAGAAATCGTTTGGTTATAAATCAAATTTTATTTTACAGGGAAGGTTACTATTGTACAGAGCATTTGATAAAGATTTTGAAAAAGAAATTACTATCTACAGAATATTTTCTTAAGAAACAACAAGAATCGATACTTTTTATTTATTTATTTCATAAACCTAAGACGGTAAACTGTTTTCGCTTCTAGATTCGGATTCATTAAATGAAAATATATAAGAAGCCTTTCCACTCTCAAAAAACAAAATCTCCTTGGTCAATTTTTTTTTTTTTTTTTCTTGGTACCAGCGTATCATTTTGTCGCAGTCATTTTTCACGAAAACGAGTAAAATTTGTAGAAAAAATGTAAGCTGTAATTAATATTTTCCCGTATTATTAAGGACCGGTCACACTATGCGAGTACATATGTAACATATACGTACATCGAATTAAGTTCAAGAAACTTTGGAAACTATAGACTGTGCTATTTTGTCGCGTACTGTACATATATTATACATACAGGTAACCCTCCTACAACTCTACAGCACGGCATCCTATAACACTTGTTGCAAAAAGATATGGCCCTCTTCAGTTAAAATACAAAACGTGCGTGAATCGTCAGAAAATGAAATTGGTGGCACATTAGAACTCGTTAAATCAATCAGAGGCGAAGGTTTTGTGGATATGGCTATCGAGGACGTTCAAGATTTATTAGTGGAAGAAGAAGTTGACGAAGCGGATTTGATGGAAATGGCATTCGAAGCTGTAAATCAAATCGATTCTGAGGACACTAGCACAGATGAAGATCGTGCAGTTATTAATTTAACATTAAAAACATTACAAGAAGGCCCAAGCCTAGCTGAAAATCTCGAGTCGTTTTTCTCGAATGCAGACCCTTCCGCTGAAAGAAGTCGAAAATTCAAAAGAGAGCTGCAAAACTGTTTAGCTCTATACCGAGAAATTTACAATGACCTGGTAAGAACCGGCAAGCAAAGCGAAATTACAGATTTTTTTAAGAGGGAAGAAGATGCAAGAGCTTTAAACGAAGAAAAAAGTTCTGAAAGCGAAGGCGATATCATTCCACCGAAAAAACGTTCTCGGCTGATTATACCGAGCAGTGACGACGAAGAAATTTATTAAATTAAAGTTGCGTTAAATTAAAATAATATTTTTGTTCTTTTTATTTCGTGTTGTACATACATTTATATTTTTAACAAGAATTAAGTTGTTTATACCCTTTTTGTACTGGCTCTGGGTCTCATGCAACACGGTTTCATACAACACGGCATTTTCTTGGAACCTATCTACCTTGTTATAGAAGGGTTACCTGTATATATGATACTTAGTAAAGTCGAAATCGAGATCGACGGACAGAGATAAGAGAGATAGGTACGTCGGTGAGAAGGTTTTCCAAAATCCATTTTTACGGAATGAAAATCTGACGTAGCTTAAGGGGAAAGTAATATCGCGTACAGGATATCGTCGATCTCGATCAATCAACATAGCCGGTAGTGGATACCCGCACAATATAGTAAAAGGGATCGAGATGGATATTGGATTGCACGATGAAAGCAGCTCGTTAAATTAGTTTCTAATCTGTCCGATCTCTGAAAGCACCGAGTTTCAGGCTTCGTTCTCGTGCGTCTAATCATTAATCTCTGCCAGCAGATGTGCCGCCGTCATTGATTTAAATCACCGGTACGTTGGTTAACCCTTCCTAATCTAGTCTACCCGTCTGGACTGGCTTAATGTTTGATCCGATTGCCAGGACGACGTAACAAGATAACATATACTTACGTATACAGAAGTGGAAACAACGTGTTCCGCGTTCCAACTCACGACTAATTCGAAAGGAAACCGAGAAGAAATCGGCGCGACCCTGTCTACTTTCTTCGATCACTATTTTCTATTTTTTCCCTGCCGTAGAAGATCGTTTTAATCGGATTTCTGCTAGCTAGACGCGTGTTAGCTTTGAACGTTGTCGTCAAACGTTGATCAAATTATTGTAACAACTGTGGCATCTGTGTTA
The DNA here is from genome assembly GCF_001483705.2 of Eufriesea mexicana. Classification (NCBI taxonomy): domain Eukaryota; kingdom Metazoa; phylum Arthropoda; class Insecta; order Hymenoptera; family Apidae; genus Eufriesea; species Eufriesea mexicana. Next base: position 97,576 of record NW_016908573.1, on the reverse strand, counting down.
AGATGGCTGACAGATAAATTAAACAATCGATAATTGATATTAGATTATTTGTTGGAAATTTCGTGAAGGAAATCCAAATGATTAACGTGCAGGGAAGTAATCGTATTCAGTAATACAGCAATTGTATTTATAAAGGTTTAATATAAATGAAATTTATACACTTTACGCAATATACAAATAAAACACCAGAATCTTATTAATACTACTGTGGGTCACAATATATAAGGTATCTATACTGTTCCTGATTTGAGAGTGAGTGCAGCGTGGGACAGCAGGCCCTTTTAAACCCCCAAAACCGACCCCTTGATGTTCAAAGATCGGTATTGGCCTGCAACCTCTAACAGACCTGTCATCATCGTTGCATGGACGTAGCTAACTTCTAACATTATTTCATGCGGATATCGTGACCTTCTCTGAATCCAATAAATTATAACAGAGAGTGTAATTATGTAATTATTCTTAAGTAAAATAAAATTTTTGAAGAACATAATCCGAAGCTTGTATGTTTTATAACGAGTTCCATGTTTCTTGATTGAAGATGCAACGAGTAAATTCAACACGAACCTCCGAAATTTGCTCAAATATCAGTGATGATGATGATACGTTCATCTGAGATTCTTATTTTATAAAAGAATCAACATAAATTTGTTTAATAATTCAAGTAAATTAATCATTTATTAATAAATTGATTTTGCAACTAACTTATACCGTGAATAATTTATATATCGATAATTTTTTCTAAGTAAATTGAAAATTATATAATCGTATTCAAATTGCACAGACTAAGAAGTGATACACAATTTAACGTGCGTTAACATTTGTTAAGGATATTAAAATAAGAATCCTGCGATTTTTCATGGCTTTATTGTTGCCCTAAGGATAAAACTAGAGGATCCAATTTTAAGAAAAATTTTATTTCCCTTCGATCCAAATAATATTTTTAAATTTCTTTTTACAAAATGAAAGATCGTCATTTTTTTCAATATATAAGGACCAATTAAAAGCTTCTTTTGTTTTCTTACTGGTTGGAAAAATATATTAGGCAACCGATTTTTATATACCCACTTGAATATTTATTTCCTTTGAATTTTATTTTCCCTTCTGATCGTCGCATTTTGTCAATGACGTATCGCATTCGAATGGAAGAATTTTTTCGCAGCATTTATCAATTGCAAGATTTCTAATTAAAAGAAGAATCAGCTGTAGCCTGTCTCGTCTCTCGCGAGCAAATAAAATGAAACGAACGGGGGATTAATGCCAGCGCAATTTCATTTGTTACCATAAAATACGTCGTTAGTTACAAAGTTAAGTACGTTGTATCATTGAATCATGCGATCGACTATGCTACGAATCAAAATGCGTTTTATATTACCGAAATATCGCACAAATTGAACCGGCTACGAGCCGTATTTATTATTCATTCAAGGAGCGCGAAATGATTCACGTTCAAACGAAATTACCGTATATTGTGCGCGAGCGATATTTCACGATAAAGGAGGGTACCAGGTGATGAAATTACGGTAACAAAAAATTCGCCGTCGTCCCTGAAAATTTCAACTCTTTTTGTATCGCCGTATCGCCTTCTTGCGTTGTAATTTATGGTGCAGTTCGTGAAATTGATGGCGACTTGTCTGTTGTTATATATTACTTGTCTGCATGGAAACGTTGATCATGAACTTGCGGCGAATAAAAAATGTCCTACAGAATTGTATCTGTCACGAGGGGTAACAGAAGGGAGAAAACCAAAGGGGAGTCGTGTGTGCGAGAGTGAGCGAAGAATTTTGCCTGCTTACGTTACCTTATATATAACATCGTGTAACATCGAATTCACCAAAGATTAATGCAAAAATACTTTCCCTCTTCATTTTTTGTTTTTCTTTTACTGAATATTTACAGATAATTATATAATCAGGAATATTAAATTCGATAAATATGAAAAATAGATACATTATTGATAGTAAATTTCAGGACACCCTTTTGGAAAATTTGTAACGGTTTTAACACATGTTATTAGCGAAACTCTCGAGGATTTTCATTTATTTATTTATTTATTTAATAATAATTTACGGGTAGTAGAACCCATTAGTTTATAAACAAAAAATTAAAAATAATCAGTTTGTTCGAGAGAGAAAGAATATAGGTTACGTATGGTACAAATGCCGATATAGCCGATATAGATAATTTGCTTAGAGATTTAAGATCTCGTTTTTAACCCATTTGCATTGAAGCGCGGAATATTCCGCGACCCACGGCAGTCGCCTATCACCGAGCGCGGAATATTCCGCGAGCTACTACTGTCGCTTATCACCGAGCGCGGAATAATCCGCGAGTTGACTTCTACTTTTTCCATTACCAGTTGCTGAATATTCTTCATATGCCACAGATCACGTTTGATCGCTTTTGTGAGCATCTTATCTACATCGGTTCATTATATTCTTAACAAGTTTTACTTTTGTTGTGAAAATCCTTTTAACTGCCATTATGAGTAGGTACTGATAAGCGAACGGTGATACTGGCTAATTCGTCAGTTGAACGTCGCTGATGCCTGAACATGACACCTTAAGTAGAGCCATGATGCAAATGAGTTGAACGAGGAGATACTATTGACAAAAAATTGAAGATTTGATGAGAAATTGTTTGCAAGAATGCATATTCTGTTGATAGGGTCTGCTGATTCAACTCATAAATTTCTGAAAATTAATGAAAGAGAATAATTCTGGACCGCGTATAACAGCGTTTATAATTTTCCAGAGAAACAAAAGGTCGCAATTCTTCTTGATTCGAGAGATTTAATATTGAACTTGCGTTGAACAGGTTCATAATCACGATCATAAATACTCATATAACGTCCAAGTTTATAGCTAGCAAATTTTAGAAATCGGTGTTGAATCTGTTCAATCTGATATCTTTGATCAGCTTTTGTTGGAGACCAAATCGTCGAGGCATAATCTAAACGAGATTGTACTAAACTACAATAAAGGTTATTATTTTACGTCGATAAAAAATTACAATTTCGTGGTTACTTGAAGATAAGAGTAATACAATTTATTAATATTCTGTGGACGCAGCAGCGGTCAAAAATATAAAGAAAGAAAGCTACTTTCGGTATTTAACCACTTGCGCTGGAAAGACGTGTCACGCACGTCGTAATGCCTTCGTCACAGAATCGCCAACGACGTAGTATACACGTCGTTATGCAATTGTTACAGAAACACTGGACCGTTCTGGCACACGCATCTGTGAATTTCTTGCCACCGCAAGTGGTTAATATTGTAGGATACCATTTCGGAAAGAAATCGCGAATCGGCTATTGCCAACAAAAACAAATTATAAATCGATCGATATTTTCTAGAAGCAGATTGAAAAGTTATTTTGGGTAACAAAATTAAGTTGCGTTCGTAGGTAAAGAATAGCATAAAAGCATGGTCCTTGACGACCAAAACTGCGTCCTTAGAAATCAATTGTGACTAGCACGACCGTGAGTCTCTTGGTTTTGGAAAGAGAGTTAAATTAGAGTGCGTCTTTGTGTATTTTCGTTTCGTTATCTTGGTGTTCCTTTCCCAAGTTAAATTAGTTTCACGAGTTTTGAGTTTTGGTTACTCCGTTCTTGTCGTTTTGTCAATTTTTGGTGTCTCAAAACCAGTTTTCGCCATCCTACAATACTTTATTATTGCAATAAGAACGAAAATACAGCTGAGACGAAAACAGAAATACGAACAATTTGCAGAGATAATGTATTCGTGATACAACGGCAAAGGAGCGGTTCGTATATTTCGAAAACGGTGATTATTGTTCACGTTTGAGCGAAGTTATCGTTGAAAACTCTATCTGTACTGTTATTAATGCCACACACTTTATAATATTTAATTACAAACACTCGGACACGTGATTACAGTTCGACGTTCTGTACAAGAAGAAGGAGGGCTCGGAATAATTACACAGATTCGCTGGAACACACACGCACACACGCGTCTGTGTAAAGGACAGGAACATTTGGGAACGATGAACACGATCATTAAGGGACATCGCGATTACCTTGAGTGGTGTTCTAATAGTTTGATAGATTTTAAAATTGAACGAAATTCAATTATTTAGTACAGTTCGTGGAATGTGAGGACTGAGCATGCGAAACGAGCGACATCCTGACAGCGAATAATCCATACCAATTACTTTTAACCATTTTCGAGAGTTTGATTTATACGTAGTACTTCTGTCGAGTCAACGTTCGTTATCCTCGTCTTTGTTTTATATTTAATTTAGTTTAATAAATAACTTCTTTGAAGGATAAACGTGTAGTACCACTGACCCCATGTCGCGTTACATCTGCCCCGGGATAGAGGACGTAATACTTTCTCCATTGCTCGTTTTTTATTAACAACTTGCAGATTACTCGTCATTCAATGAAATAGCAGTGAGCGAATAATTAAGGTAATTAATAATTAGGTAATTTTCCGATAAAAATTTTCGTGTCAAACGTAACGTTTCTCGAGTCATCCTACTTCAAGGTCAAAGCGTTTCAGGGTACAGGAGTGTACGTAGAATTCGGAATTTTAACTTTGTCGTACGGTCCTTAAACTCGACTACTGAATCCAAAATACGATATTGAAGGAGCGTAATTAATTTAATCGTTTATACCGCTTTTGATCGAAAATTACAGCTATTAACCCTTTGCACTCGAGAGGCGCCTCTCAGTCTCCGTTTAATCAGATTCTAAAGGTGGATGTTAATTAGTATATCAAATTTACAATTACCCAACGATGCATGGAATATCGAGGCAAAATAATTTTACGTCTTAATTTGCATACGAATTCTTATTTGTCGTTTTAGAAATATCGTCGACTTTATGGCAGAAAGTCTTCGAATTACTATTTTCCTGAAACGAAAAAATCGTCAAGTGTAAAGGGTTAATATGGCAAATAATAAAGGGATGAGATATCAAAGTAAAATAATTCTACGCCTTAATTTGTATACGATTTATATCGACTTTATGGCAGAAAGTCTTCGAATTACTTTCTTTCTGTAACGAAAAAATCGCCGAGTGCAAAGGGTTAATAAACACCGAACTGCGTCTTATGGCGAAGAACTAGCCGAATATTAACTCTGATTTTAAATTCATCGAATGACTCCAATGTGGAATGTATAATTACAATTTTATTACCCAGTTCTTGAATTGTACTTTTGCAATGTAATATGTCGTACGAGTAAAATTAGTTCGATTGCTCGTATCTCGTTCAAATGAAAATTATAGCACTTAACAAATCTTATACCGTACATTATCGCGAGAAACATTCTGAAATTCGACAAATATTCGATTACAAATGCAGAATTTATCATCGCAATTTCGTTACACTCGACATTCGAACTGGAAATAGTCGTTCGTTCTAAAATATGCACCACGCGTGAATAAAGTCAGTTAAATCGTTTGTATCACGTTTGCGCGAGAATTCCCAGCTCTTAACAAACCTTGGGCTGTACGTTACCAGGAAAAAATGAGCTTTCCTCGAAATCTGGAAATGAACCCTGCAACCGTGACATGAAAACGCGTTCTACAAGCGCGCACTTCCGTTGGCCTGCCCGCAACATTGCCCTTTTTGTCACGGTGCGGTCTGCCTGTCTGTTAAATACCAAGCAATTCTTCCATGGGGAGCGTGGCTGAAACGAGGGTCCGTGTCCTCCTGGCGTGTTCACTGTTTCACCTCTGTAACGGTAAACCCGTCAAGATTACTCATTCCTAATTTTCCGATACCGTGGTCTTACTCGCAAATACGTTATCACGAGCTGGGGCCATTTTAACGCGAGTGTACTCTATCCAAGAAAGAATGCGAAATTTTAACGAGTGACTGAAATTGTCATTAGTACAGAGCGAGAGTTAGAACTTGGATGACAATAGTCCCTGTTAGTATACCGCGACCGTCAGACAATCGGTATAACAATGGTCCCTGTTAGCACACCATGGGCGTCAGACATTGGCTAACTTCTTACTCGCAAATACGTTATCACGAGCTGGGGCCATTTTAACGCGAGTGTACTCTATCCAAGAAAGAATGCGAAATTTTAACGAGTGACTGAAATTGTCATTAGTACAGAGCGAGAGTTAGAACTTGGATGACAATAGTCCCTGTTAGTATACCGCGACCGTCAGACAATCGGTATAACAATGGTCACTGTTAGCACACCATGGGCGTCAGACATTGGCTAACAATAGTCCCTAATAGTCCCTGTTAGTACTTCACGAGTGTTAAACGTTGCGTGACTATAATCACTATAATCACTGTTGGTAGGAACACAGTGAACGTCAGACGTTGAGTGACCATAATCACTGTTGATAGGAATACCGTGAACGACAGACGTTGAGTGACTATAATGGCTGTCGGTAGGTACACCGTGAGTGTCAGACGTTGAGTGACAATAGTCACGGTTAGTCACCACGAGTGTCAAACGTTAGGTGACTATAATCACTATTTGTAGGTATACCGTAAACATCAGTCGTCCAGGGACTATAATCACTGCTGGTAGGTGCACCGTGACCGTTAAACGTTCAGTGACTTTAATCACTGTCAGTAGGAACACCGTGAGCGTCAGACGTTGAGTGACAATAGTTATCGTTAGCACATCACGAGTGTTAAACCTTGAGTGACTACAATCACTGTTGTTAGGTACACCGTAAACGCCAGACGTTGAGTGACTGTAATTACTGTTGGTAGATGCACCGTAAGCGTCAGACGTTGAGCGACAATAGCAACCGTTAGTACACCACGAGTATCAAACGTTAGGTGACTACTGTCATTGTTGGTACACGAGTAGCGTCAGGCGTCGGATACAGTCGCCATTAGTATCGATAGATGGCTACCCCATGGATAGATTGGCTTTTGAAGGATACGGGAAGATTCGGCGCCTCTTTTTGCAATCGCGTCACGCTGGAAGAAACGTTCGGGAAGAGAAATCGAGTCATTAATAGCGTTTCATAAATCTATTCCGAGACGGATATAGGAAAATCTCAGTGACGTATTTCCGCAATCCGTCAGCCGGACCGAAGTGAAAAGCTCGAATGACCCATCTGTGCGTCAGCCGACGCGAACGTGTTAATCATCCGGGTCTAACATCCATCGTATAAAGGAGAATTCGTGGAAACGATCAGAACTTAATATACTGTAGGATATAGCAGTGTTGGTTCCGGTGGCGCGAACGCGGATTCACTCGCGGATTCATGGGTTCTGGGAAGCCAGCGCCTGAAAGTCGGGGGTAAAGCGTGGCAAGGAAAGCGTGGGCAAAGAGTGGTTGCTTCTAATGGTTCGTACCGGGAAGCAAAGCCATCTTTCAGCGGAGACTGCGGAGAAAACGGGGTGGGAACAGGATGACAGAAGAGCGACGATCTTTCGACGAAAATTTCGGTACACGCTCTTTGCGGGGCCGGGAGCCGTCCGTGGCTCGTGAGCGAACTCGGGACAGTAAATCAACCCCGAGAGTGAACTCTCGGCGGTGGCAAACAATGCGCGGCGTGACGAAGGCATTGTCGAGTTTACGCCCCACAGGGTGCTCTGTGGCTAACATCCAGAGCTCAGTTCACTCACCATTATGGAAAGGGAAGGGAAGCTAGGAAGGTGGGGGTACCCCATCAATTACATGGGAAATTGCGCTCGCATTATTTATGTGCGTATACACCGACACGGGCTGCACTAGGCCACGCCACAGTTCTCTACAGCGGTTATCGATGGCCCGACAAAGAGGACATAAATAACACCTTTTGCACCAATACGCGCGCAGTTCTAAGTATGGGTCACTAGACGCGCGTGCACGTGTAATGCGGATTCGCGCGCGCGCGTAACTTACGCTGTAATTTGTAGAGCATCTTTACGTTGCACGCGTCCTTTGCGAAATTCTGGTGTGCCCACTGCTTCCCCCGTTATTACGTAATCTCGCCTTTTCCGGATCCCATTCGAATACTGATTTAAGGGACGCGCGATTTTCGCCGGAATTTCTATGGCAACGCTTTGGGTATGCTGGAATTATATAATGGTATTATAATAACCCGGCCTAATATTAATAGCTATCGTCGAGGTGTTAAATTTTGATCTGTTATGATATCGGAAAATGATTCCATATAAATGAACGAATGTTTAGGAGCTACTTAGAATTTATCGCGTCGAATTTTGTTTTAATTAATACTCGTTTGAACGAACGTGTGCTATATTTCGCATAATTTATGCTTTTCTTTCTTTTTTTTTTTCTTTGAATTTATGATGCTATGTATTATATTACCATTGTATTATAATATAGAAAAATAATAAGTAACATTGTTAGTGGCACGTATTCTGAAAACGAAGATATGTAATATTTTAGAATTTATTAATTTAAATAGTTTTTAAAATTTGTTCGGAACAGTGATCAAATTTTAATAAAATTCGTAATAATTTTGGTTTACAAGTAACTTTACAGGTATAAAATGAAGTATATTTTGGTTTATATACATTATTTTTGAAATAATGAATATTTAACGACTCGTTACGAATTGGTTTTACTATAACAAAAGTGTAAATAAAACTTGAAAATTATCGTTATAGTCTTTCCACAAAATATGCTATAATTCTATATATAACTGTAAACTACACGTTATTACAGAGACAACGAATAAAATCATTCTTAGACATTTCGGAAGGAAATCTGCAGTAACGTATTTAGGAAATGAAGATTCTAGACGCTTTTACCAAAACGACCCAAGTGCAAGTCTAAATCATTACAGGAATGGTTATTGGGTAATTATCCCAAAATAAAAGTTTTACCTTATTTCTCCGATCTGAATTTGGTCATTAGAAGCAAAACAGAATTGCAAAATAGATTGCAAGGGAAATGGCAAAAAACGGGAAACCATTATTTAAAAACGATAGTTGGTACGATGCCAAAATGCTGGCCGAAATTATGAAACAGAAAGTATCATTCGCTCTCAAACGTTAATTTCATCGAAGTAATAATTTCCGTAAAATATGAGAATAATTTTCTATTGATTAGAAAAGGAAAGAATTGTGCTAATTTTTGTAAAAATTTGGTTGTATCGATTCATTAATTACACACAAACACTTGGGTTTTCTTTTATACACGGTGGTTGCGTGCAACGGAAAAAGTGTCGAAAAAAAATTAATTTGTAACATCGTATAAAACTCGTATGTATTCCGGGAACGCAATCTATATAAAATGCTCTTCCCATATACGCTTTAAAAGAATTAAAAAATAAATTCAATTCCATTCCACGGTATACTATCCAACAGGTATGCTATCCAAAAAAAAAAAAAAGGGATTTAATATATTCCGGATACACGTGGTTTTCTGTAAATTGGGTAAAAGTACATATGCGAGTAAAACATGAAAAAGGGCAGATGAAAGTGAATAGAACGCGTTAAAATACCAGTACGACTATGAAAAAAATATAGCTTCGTTATATCAATCTTGACCGAGCGAATGATATTGTAACTCGGTTTATTTATTTGTTCAAGCGTAAAATGGCATAGATATAAACAAAGTTGACGAAGGACACGGTAGAGAGAAGGCGCGAAGAGATAAAAGGGTGAAGAAGGACAGAGAGAGGGAGTAAGAAAGAAAGATGGATATACGGAGCTGCCGAACGGGGCGACAGCTGTCGATTTTGTGCAGCCCTTGCGCAGAATGCGCAAGCAGAGTTGCAACGGACTAGCCATAAATAACGTGCTCGTTTCTGGACCGTAGAAGAGGAAAAAAGATCGGGCATAGAAGAGTGGGAAGAGAGTGGGGAGGGAAGTAACGAATGTTGGCGACCGTAGCGCCATCCTGCGGGACGAGTTCGTGCTCGCCGACGACGTGGCCGGATTAGTTCATTAGCTGTATCTCTTCCTGATCGATGTGCGGTGAGCGGAGGGTGATTATCTACTCTCGACTAGTTTCCTGTGGAGACACGTGAGAAATCACGACGACGACGACTACGACGAAACTCCAGTGGCACGTTTCGAAAACGCTTCAAACGATAAAGCCTAGCGGCTATTCTCGGAGATCCTTATACTCCAGTGACACCGTTCAATGAGAAGAAGATACATGTTTGTTCTTTGCTTTCACAACCTCTCCGATCTGTAACCTTATCTTTTCGCTAATAAAACTCACTCGAGATTTTAAATGTACATTAACGACTAATCTCGGTGATCTCTTTGACCTGACCATTCTTATTTCATTTTTCGAATGTAATATACTATTCATCCACGTGTATTGTTTCTATAACCCCTTATACAGGAATTAATATTGAAAATGTTGACCTGTAATGGTAATTAAATATACTATATACAGCAAATAATAATCCAAGTATGGTGAATATATGAACATGTAATTACTAGATGTATATAATTATTGGAAAAATAAAATATCTGAAGATAGTCATTTTGACTAGCTCGGTAATTCTAGGGGTAAAAATAGAGGTAGAGAATATCTTCTTGCATATATAGGTTATGTCCAAGTTTTAGCAAACAGCAACGAGCATAGAACAATAGGTTTTGTTCCTTATGTCGCACACGATATGAAATAAAAAAAGGTGGAATCGATAATTTTTATTTTAATTTTGTAAAGTAATATATTATTCGTGCACATGTATCGTTTTAATAATTATTTTTAAAGGAATTAACATTCAAAATGTTGACCCGTAATGATAATTAAATATACTGTATATACTTATACATTTACTATATAATTAAATATAGTAAATAATAATCGAAGCTTGGTGAATAAATGAATGTGTTGTAATCACGTTTTGTAGGTTATATAAGTATATATACAGGGTGTTCGCGTTATGTTTTGTCGCCATTTCTTAGGTATTTCCGGTAGTCAATTAAAAAAGTGTTTCAGGCATAATTTTTTCAGTATTCGATGGATTACGTGTTCCCGCATTACTGAAACTTAAAAAATGCTTTTTACGTAAAAAAGTCAAAGCGACCTTAAAAAATCGTAAAATTCATCTCGACGTCAGCAAGAAACCTGACATCAAAAAGATATAGCGTCATCTAAAAAAGTCAAGATCACCTTGACTTTTTTACGTAAAAAGCATTTTTTTAGCTGTAGTAATATGAGAACACGTAACCCATCAAATACTAAAAAAATTTTTTCTGAAACAGAACTTAACGCGGATACCCTGTACGTTATATATATATATATATATATATATATATATATATATATACATAGGTGTACATAATCATTGGGAAAATAAAATATTCGAAAACAGTTATTTTGGCTAGCTAGGTAATTCTAGGGTTAAAAGCAGAGTTAGAAAATATCTTCTCGCAATATAGGTTATGTCCAAGATTTTGCGACCAGCAATGAGCATCGAACAATACATTTTCTTCCTCGTGTCGTACACATTATGAATTCAAAAATGGTGGAACCGATCATTTTTATTTCAATTTTGTAATGTAATACAAAAATTTGTAATGAAACATGTAATGTAATAATGTTCATGCACATGTATCGTTTCTATGATTATTTTTACAGAGATTAACAGGAATTTACAGTAATTGAATATGCTATATATAGCAAATAATAATTGGTGCGTGGTGAATAGATAAATATTTAATCATGCTTTTTAGGTGTATATAATTATTGGAAAAATAAAATATTTAAAAACAGTTATTTTAACTAGCTCGGTAATTCTAGGGTTAAAAATAGAGGTAGAAAATATCTTCTTGCATATATAGGTTATGTTCAAGCTTTTGCGAGCAGCTACGAGCATCGAACAATACACTTTGTTCCTTATGTCGTACACATTATGTATTCAAAAAAAGTGGAACTTGTTGAGAAAAATGTGTATTTTAATTGTTCTTGTCGTGAGTTATATAGCGTGCTACGTGGGTACTTATTACCGAAGGCCGATAACGATAATCTTTGCGCGAACCATTCTCTATGTGTACGTTCCTCATACTTCAAACACGATCGTTTAGTAATTTCAACGGTTTTATCGTTAAATGAAATAATCTTCCTATTTTAAAACGTCTGAAAGCATTTAATTATCATTTATGTTCGAATACATTCTAATATGACCTTATTTATAGCTTCGAATCCATTATGTAGAGTAATATCTGTATACATATTGGGTGTGCACACTTCTAAATATACGTGTGTATGTGTACCATAAAATTAAAATATCGGAGCGAGTCATAAATTCTTATCTAGTACATGCTGATTTGAAAAGCAATGGCCATTGTGTTCTCCGATCTTAACTCCTGTTTTTATTTACTATGTAATTCTCTTGGCGTTTGTATAACATTATTTAAATAAAACGATCGATCAAGATTATGTAAATTGGCTATGAAGTAATGATTCACCATAGTCAATATCTAATCTCTTTAATACGTTCGCGATATATAATTATTATTTACGTATCTCGCGAAGGTTGTTGTGACAAATGGAAGAATTAGAAGTATTTTTCTATGAAAGAAGAAGAACCTATAATCGTTTTCCTTATATGGAAACGTGAAAGTTGAAAATAAATGAATAGGAATAGAGATCGAATATTTATTACTCTTATTTTCCTAAGTAAATAATAACCGTTGATTCACATGCACCAAATTATTGTTAATTTTCTATAGTCATTATTATATTCAATTACAGAACTATAAAGAAATTTGTAAATTCCAATTTTAATTAATGTGTATACTTATGAAATATTTTTAAGATTCCTTTCTTCACCCCACTACCAAAAATATTCAAAACGTTTAAAATATATGCGGAAATTATATCGCTTAATTATTGGATAATTTTTTGTTTCGTATTTTTCAAGAAATTATTTCTTGGTATAATAATTCTTCCGATAACGATGTGCATTCTATCGTTATTTGTGCAACGCAATTGCTAACAATCTCAAATCTATACGTCACACTGCGTGTTTTATTCTGTACCATAACGTAACACCTTTGATTTATGGATGGTATTAACATAAATCATTTATCACTGTATTGTATTTGCTAGAATATAACGTTCACTGAATACGCATCCTGTTGATGCAATATTATGCACACTTGAATAAATCACTCAACACGTAGTTAAACGTTGATCAGATATCTAATTAGGTTATATGCGTCACTTACATTTGTAGATACTAATCACCTTCCATAATCTCTACCTTTGACAATCGAACAAAAACGATTCTCGTTTCAAATTGAATTTTTATTTCATAGTCAGTTCTTGCGGTGAAAAAGTTTCAAGAAATAACGTTTCAATTTACTCGCGTAACCTAACCTAACCCGATCTAGTCCGCGTATAAGTAAATCGTGTTTATCTTAATGTCATAACCTGCAAAAGTATTAGATATGCCTCAAAGGTTAAATAGCAAGCTAATTTAATTTAAATAGCAAATTACTTTCTGCAAAACTGATTAATTATAGTAGAAGTGGATAATAAATATTCAATGTGGAGAAGTAACTTATTTTTGTATTTCAAAGTAGAACAGTTTTCCCTCTTAAGAATATTATAATCGTCTGACTTCGTATTAAAAGAGCGATATACTTATATGTAATAGTTAATTGCTTAACAATTTTATCTGTGACTTTTATAACAAGGAGAATGATGCATGCAACACGTCATAATATTCTCTATCTTATGCCCTATAACCTACAATTCCACATAAAGAAATTAAAGCGACTTTGAGATTTAAATAATCGTTAATTGGATATCTTTAATGCTATGAATTATGCGGTTTCTTATATTATAAATTTCCTATTAAACAATTTTTTAGCATCTTATCTTGTTTAGATGTTTGCGCGTACTGAATTAGGTATGTAAGTTATTTTCTGTATAGGATATTTCAAAACACGTGGACGTGACGTCGAGTATGAGTTAAATAAATAAGGATAATATGAAACGAACAACTAATTATTATGTCATAATTTTTCTACGTATATTTGTTTTCATATTATTCAATTCTGTAATTCTTCAACTTCTGTCGTTAAAATGGGATTTCATCAATTGACATAAATGTCAAAGTATAAAACATGATTATATTCGTTATTTTATGTCACACACAATTATGGAGCAAGACGTGTACTGTGTATGCCTGTAAGAAAGATGCAAAGTGATTCCGATGTTTCATTTAATATTATGTTTTCACAAATATCAAAATATAAATATTTATATTTATATTGTATTATTCTCTTTATTGTTCATTTATATAATAAAGGTTTTGTTACCTCAAATTCTTACGATTATCAAATTCTCATTAATCAACCCATTTTGTATTGTATTTTATTTCTTTTATTGACATCTGGTAAGATAATAAATTGTATCTTATATAAATGTTGTAAATTGTTGCAGAAGTAAGAAACATTTGTTCTGCTTTATCCAGTTACGTAAATCATTTTGCTTGTGTATAGATGTTTAAGTTCTTACATTATACTATTTCATGATACAATCATTATACAATGTTATACTATTACATAAATAATATAGTCATAATCTGGTATTTAAATTTAGACTCCTGTAAATGCATAGTTATAATATCAAAAATATTTTTATAACATGAAAACCCTTTCACATTAAATGTATAAATAATTTTGTAGGAGATTAATAAATATTTACATTCTGCGAATTCCAATGACACTTTTTATTTTGAATAATATTGTATAATTTCGTTAGGCAAATAAATAAACTCGAAAGATCTTATTGTTAGTTACACGAGGCAATAATTATTAGTAGGTATTATCAAAATGATTAAAATATCTATTTTTTTAAAATTATTCTTATCCTACTTTTATTCGATATGACATTCTTTTATCGAGTTTAATAAATTTTTCATAACGATCACGATAATTAATAACTAGATACAAAAATCTAGAAAGTGTAACATGAAATATCTGCAATGAAGGCAGTTATGAATGTTGTTGTGGATACTTATTTCTCGTATATTTCTAACAAACTTTTATTATTGTACATGTAATTTGAATAGAGAAAAGTAACGAAAGTTGAACCACTCTGTATCAAATGCATAACTTATTTCGTTAATGCTAGAACAAGTAAATAAAAGAGTTAACTCCTTAAAAATAGTGCCACGAAGCAATAGAATCACAGTTATTCGTTTATTATTCAATATCAATAATGATTTTCATTTTTGCATTATGATTACCATTTACCATTTTTATTTCATTCGCAAAGTTTGATAGTTTCATCGTATTATATCTTTGATACAAATTGGTGTTTAAATTGTTAATTATTATTCCTTTCTCGTTTTTAATGTGCATAAATAGGACGAAGGTAATCATCTACATGATTTTTTCTTAATAATAAATGTTTTCAGTTTCTTAATAATAAATGATAATAATAAATGACAATGTATTTCTGAAACAGTTTCTTTTTTTTAATTTGAATGTTTATTTCCTCAAAGTTAGAACACCGTTCTGTAAATAACTTGATGCATTAAATTATTTACGTTGATCTTTAGATTACATACACAATAGCAAACGATAGAGGGAATTAAAGGAAAGGTCATGATCCTGCTAGTTAATGAAAAAGGCAATAGAAGTCGTGAGAAAAGAGAAAATGGAATGAAAGAAAGTTGCTAGAACGTTTGAAACAACTGAAGCAGCTTTAATGTGGTTATCGAATAAAAAATATGGAAATTTTAAAGAAGTTTCTAAGACAAGGACGGATCGTTTCACAATTTTTCCTTTGGAAACTTTATAAATATATTTGCAACTTTCGTAAGCTAAATTGTCAGACTAACATTACCAAATTTATTTTTGTTTTCTCCACAATAGAATTTATAAATATATTCGTAATTTTTATAAACAAATTAACATAGTTATATAATCAAAGTCTTTATTTCAAGAAAGTTGCTCAAAGTCGAGTTTGTAGATGCAATATTGCAAATCGGTGCATCGTTAAAAATCGTAATTATACTTCTTATTACTTGCAAATTGGTTATAGCATATTCTGTAATGATTCTTCAATGAAAGCTAACTCGTGTAATGGGTCAATTTTGGACTTTCTTGTTCACGCGACTCAATATTATTGAATTTCATTATTCAGGAACGTTAAAAAATATTTTACCAGGAAAGCATCTTCGATTAAAGCTTTTTAAAAGTTGGGGAAATATGTCGCACACCTTCTTCTTCTTTGATTAAATTGTCTTAATTTTTTAACTAATATAAATTTTAAAAATCGTCTAATGCGATGTAATTAGGAAGTATAATTTGCATTTAAAAATTTATTATTTTTCTGAGTATTGTGGAATCTATTATTTTTATGAAAATTTATCGTAATTACTCAATAATTATAAATCTGAATCTTTTTCATTAAATTAGTAAAAAATTCATTCGAATATTGCAAAGTATACATGGAAAAAAAGAAATCAAAAAATAAAAAATTCTCCTTTGTAGGAATATGAAAACTTTTTAATATGAAAACCAATAACTATGTATATGTAAGTATTAACAGTAAAATTAAATATATATATATTCGTACGTTCAGAATGTCTTTTTTGTATTTTTGTATTTTTACATCGTTTTAAAGGTTACTATTTGGTACAGTTTGTACGTTATAATGTAAGAGTTAGCACAATTAAGAAAGAACGAATTTTACATGAAAGAATAAATGGAAATTATAGAGAAAAGTTTTCTCGTTTTCACCGTTTGCTTTCAACAAAAATTGAAAAATCTTTTAAATATAAATGTAAAGAAAATATAATATGGTATACAGAAAGAAATACGAAATGTTTAAAAAATTAATGAAACAATTTTTTTGATGTATGTAATAGTTTCGATATTGTCATTCATGTTTACGCGAATATCTATAGATATTAACGAATGTACAATTTGTAGAAATTTTTATAATTATATAAAATACAGTATTGTTATTAATTACAAAAACTGTAATGTGAGTAGAAGTAATTGATAAACAATTAAGTAATTAAGAGAATTAAATTATATTTGATTTCACGTTTTCAAAAATTAAATTGCTACACGTAAGAATTGAAACAGAGAAAACTTATTTCGACTTTCTTTATATATATTTGAATATTTTTCACAATTTGTTATACTTATAAAAAATATAAAACTTTGTAATTTCAATTTCTAACGAAATGTTGCTTTATAAATTCTGTTCATTAAATAGTCTATTATTTATCATATATTCTATTTTCGAAGTTATTTAAGAAAATGTAAATCGTTTCGCTGAAGTTGTTACAGGTAAATATTTTTCGAATAATGGAAGAAAAAACTTGCAACTGTTAAATACTATTCCACGCGAAGAAATTTTACTCGCTACGAAATGGTTATCTAAATTATATCACGAAGTAAAAGTGGAAATTGCTTTTCATATTTAAATAAAAATACAGGTATAATACCAAATTATGTATATTAAATCAGTAAATTTATAATACGTATTATTTAGATATACACAATGAGTTATAATTCTAAAAATGATTTAATATTAAACTGTTTTATTGCATCTCAGTGTAATTTGAAAGTAATGCAAACTAATTTTTGGTCAAATAAATCGGTAAAATAATAACAATATTAATTGAAATGGCGTAAATAAATAATAATAATAATCTAAATAGTAAATTTTAGAACAAGAGAAGAAGATTAAAAATATGTAATATAAATATTAAAAATATAAATATATATTATAAGTATGAAATTCGTATTAATTCCACAATTTCCAGAGTCATTTACATTTTTAATGAAACGCTGACTATAACGTACAAATAAACATGCTTATTGTTACATGCTCAGGTGACTTCAGTTAATTTACATATATAGTATTGAACATCCTGTCACATAAGTATCTAACAAAATAGAAAAAACTTAACGCGAAATACAAATGCCAGTGTAAATTTTGATTTATCTGCCACTAGCCAGAAAAGCACCCGATAACTTATATACATAACTCGCATGTGCAGTAAACACCACTTATACAGCTTCAATTTTCCTCGCGTTTATCTGTCAAAAATTCATTGCACTCCATTACAAATTCCCCTCCCATTGCGTCGTTTTCCATCGTTCTAGGCCAGCGATTGGAGGGAAAAAGGGAAGAGAAGAAAGGGGAGGAGAAAAAATGGTAAAAGAGCAGACATCTGGCGAAAGAAGGCTGGAAAAAAGGAAGATTAATTTAATAGATTTGCCGGTTTCGGATCGCGTTTTCATCGGAAGGGAAAAACCGAGTTATAAACTGCTGTCGTTATTTCCATCTTATCTCTGTGGCGGAGAAGGTAGCCGAGTGGTAGTCAGATACGAGCAGTTTCCACGGAAGAACATTAGCGGCGTTATTAGCGCTAGTTAGAGGATACGCTTTGGTGAGAGATGAGAGCGCTGTATAATTATCCGAGCCTTCCCCTTCTGTCTATGCGGACGAGGACAACATGTTTATGTGGCGCCGACTGCCGACTGAAGAAGCTCATGCTCCTCTTTTACCA
Organism: Eufriesea mexicana; assembly: GCF_001483705.2. Lineage (NCBI taxonomy): Eukaryota > Metazoa > Arthropoda > Insecta > Hymenoptera > Apidae > Eufriesea > Eufriesea mexicana. The sequence continues at coordinate 79,167 of NW_016908573.1, read as the reverse complement.
TTCGTGACACCAGACAAGACAACGATGACGCGTTCCCACTATTTAGCACATGCCTTTAAACGACCGATCGGTAATTTATAATTCTCCGCCAGTCGCCTTGCTCTCCATTTCTATTCTTTCTTTATAGCTGAAATTTTTCATTCCCTCTTTCAGATGGTTATAAATGGTAATAAAACGAGACAGGTAGGGGTATTAAGGTTGAATAATCACGAGAAAGTGACGTTTGATAAACGTTTCGTATAAATCAATTCTTGTATTTATTCCTTGCCAATTAACTTCTGCCAACTCTATATTACATATACTTATTTTAAGATATAAATAGAATATCGTGATGTATATCTCCTTTTATTAATATCCTCGATTTTTTAGTATTTTTTTCGTCCACCGGTTTTGATAGTTGTAAGTAATAATGGAACGGGACAATTGGGACAGACTGAGTTGAAGAATTACGAGAAAGTGGTGTCCGAAAAGTTTTCCATATGAATCAATCCTTATATTTATTTCTTGGTTATTAATTCGCATTATTAACTCGAATGTAAATTATACCAACCTTGCTATATAGATGAATTTTATTTTACGAATGTCAATTTCTTCTTTCCTATATTATATTTCATTTTATTCTCCCATAAAATATTTTAGATAGTTGTAACTTACTTGTAAGAAATTGGGATTGAATAATTGGAAGAAAGCGACATTTAATTTTAAATATTCGATACCAATCAATTTCTGCATCTATTCTTTATTACTCGATTTTTGTTAGATGTATTATTTTTGTAACGTAAGTAGTATATTTTACTTTATCGATAAGAATTTTTATTTAATCTTACTTCTGATAAAGTGTTCCAGATGTTTAATAATTATCCGTCATGGATCAATCCTTGTATTTATTCCTTATCAGTTAATTAGCGCTAATTATATGTCATAGCAATTACGTATGAAACAGGATAGTTTACTAATAATATAATAATAATAATAATAAAACGGAACGACTAGAAATAATGAAATTGACTAATTAATACGAAGAAAATAGTATTTAATAAATATTCAATGTAAATCAATTTTTGAATTTATTCCCTGTCAGTCAACCTGTGCCAATTATTTACTGTATTAATTTTCCAGGCTAAATGAAATATTATGTCATATATCTTACGTATTAATATTTTTCGCTCGATATAAATCTATATGGTACGGTGTACTTCCTTTTCCGCATTCGTTCATCTCGTTACGTTTACTTCTTCGCACATAATTTAAAGGAACGATCCGTAACGAACCATAAATAGTTAAACTGTACTCGAAAACAATTTTATAAATTGACACACGGCAAGCACACGCGATATTACGATTGTTTATTATTATTTTATTTATTCCTTCGTTTCACGAAAGCAAACGGTATAACTTTATTACGAAGGACGGTGATTATAAAAATTTGCTGAGAAATCACATTGGAAATGACACATCAAATTAACTCACCTAATAACGCACAATTTCATGATCGATACGAATTATGTAAATCAACTTGTCTGCATTGCACATGTACGTGCGGTACAATCATATAATTCTGCGAATAGTAATGAAGGGAAGTAACACTCGAATTTCCATGAAACAATTGATATGCATTTCGATGCAGCACGAACCCATCCACGTCTGTGAACATATACCAGTGCTATTACCACCTCAATCTATTTCAGCCAAATTCATTAATCGCTACAATATGCATTCGACCTGGTGTTACGTATGCATTTAAAACATATTTGCGATAAATTTATTCCAGAACCAATCTCCTACGAATATGAGATACGTACGTTAATAACATTCGGAAAATATTCTACCGATTTTTCTTTTATCATCTTTTGAATAAAACCATATCGCACAGAAAAGTTCTCCTTGATTACAAACGAAACCTCATTGGTTTAAAAATGATTTTAATGTAATTTTTCTTTAATAAAGAGATATCGCAGAGGAAAGGTAAGTGTTCGTTTTAAACATAATTTCATTGTTAAAAGCATATACGTATAATTGTTCAAAAATAATTTTAATATAATTTTCTTTTATACAGAAATATTTCTGAAAGAATTTATCGAATATTATAAACAAAACTTTACTGATGAATATTTACTGCAATATAATTTCTTTTTATATAAATATGTTATAGAGAAAAGTTTTGATTAATCGTGGACAAAATTTAACTATTAAAAAATTATTTAGAATAGTTCAAAAAATATTATTTTTGCACATACTACGGTTCTTTCAAAACTGAACACAGTATGGAAAAGGTTATCATTTATTATAAAGAAAAATATATGATAGTTTAAAAAACCCTAATTTTCTTTCAACAAAAACTTATTACAGTCAGTCGTAAACAAAGATTTAGTACGAAACAAATATGTACAATTTATTTTTCAAGAAAAACATATATATAGAATTATTTACAAAATTTAGTAATTTGTCATAATTAATAAGTAATTATAGAAAATTTCCTATTAAAGAAGAATATGCACGATACTTTACAATCAACTTTCATACGATTTAATACAAATTTCACTAGTCGGTGCTTTCTCGAATAATAAAAGAGAGCAGAAAGTAAGGAAATTATTGCTTCCATCGTTACTCGCGCTATACGTAATTCAATAATTCCACCGGTATGTTTCGACGTAATATAAATTTCGTACTCGGTGCAAGAAACAAGAGCAACTGCTGCACAAGTGCTGTAAAAAATATTGGTTACACGAGGAGAAAGGTTACGAGTATAATCTGCTAAACAATGCGGACAGAAACGTATATTCTCGAGGAATAACGGCGGCGGGTATTTTGAAAGATACTTTATGCAGGTAGCGCAACGGCGAAGATTTTGAAACGTTTATTTTCACCGCAAATAACGGCAATCATTCAAAGCCATCTCGTTCCGAATAACATTCTAAAAGAAAATTATTTTTTATAGTCGCTATAAAGCCGTAAACCCGGTGTCTCAGGCTCGCTGAGGGCCGAGCTTATAAGTTATATTACTTAATTACCTTTATTCATTTTTGATGAACAATCGGAACTATTTGTCTGTCCGTTTAAACACTGCCACTGACATTTATTACTGTGGCTAACAGATGAAAAACTTTTCATAATCCATACCTACGTCATCTACCTCTCGCCAGGAATAGAATTTTATGCCTTCCTTCGCGCATGTTTACTCTTTATTCCAAACAAAAATCTGTGTTAGTAATAATTCAGATGACTTCTTCGAATAGGAAGACCTGCTAACAGAAGAGACCATGTCGTACTGAATAAGATGCAGATCGGACATTCTAGAATTACACAAGAACATTCTTCTGAAGAAAACATCCCCACCCTATTGCGATAAGTACCAACATCCCTTAACCATCTAACATATTTTATTTTTCTGTAAGGAATACGAGGCTTCACGAACCCATGCAAAGGTTCCTAACTCATTAAAAGAAATCTTCAGCAACATAGAAAACGCCAAAAGTACCCTCAGATTCGTTCGATGTAACAAACAATTGTGTGAATACGTCTAGTACCTACACCTAATGGTTCATGTCGCTAATGACCTTGTTGTCGATGCGACGATAACCACTTGCGCTATAAAGACGTGCCACGCACGTGGAGATGCTTTTGTTCCAAAGCCGCCAGCGACGTGTGTACCACGTCGATAGGCATTTGTCGCAGAAACAAAACCGACGTGTCCGTCACGTCGGCTAACAATTAGCTTGCAAACGCGGTGCGGCGTCGATATAACGCCTTACCGCATATTATATTGTAGAACACGGCACGGCAACCTAAAGTTAAATCGTAGCACAAATAGTTAAGCCCTTAATTAAAAAAAAAAAAAAGAAAATCTGTGTTCTTGTAAATTCAAGGGAACAAAAGCTGTTTTCGATTGCGACTGTGTTTTCTCCCATTTCTTTTGCTCTATTTGTTTTTTATTTTCATATTCTCGAATAGGCGTCCTGAAACACGAGATCGGCCATGGTATAAGCTCTAAAGTATCGTGGACATATATTTAGAGTGCGCGATTTTAGATTTCAATGCTCGAATCGGTGGGTGACTTTCGAATATAAACCTGTGGTACACTTCCAGGCGGTCATAAATCTAGCAAATTATTTGCTCGATGTTCTTATTGCAATTATATGAATTGCGTGAAACCGGGGTAATAAATCACGCGGAGAGAAATCCAGTTATCGTGACTAACACGTATCTTTACGACTTAATACGTATCTTTATGAAAACAAAAGGAAGTTAAGTTATTAATGCGCGATGATAAATTTTATTTTCGCAAAAACGCTGTGAGTTAATATTAAGATTGTTCTCTAAATAAATATCTATTTTCATATGTCAATGATTAATGCGTAATTAATCTTGAACCTACTTATCGTTAAATTTTTATTTTTTACTGCTTTCTTTCTGCTTGTTTCCTTTTAGATAGACTTTGTAAGCTTTGCAAATTAAATCATTCTCAAAATTTTATACCTTCTGCGAATATTATAAATAATATTACGATGAAGTTTTCAATAAAATTTTGTATGTTTTAGATCAACTACTAATAATAGTTGTTAATTATAGTCGCGATAAAATTTGGCCCATTAATTATGGCGGAAAGTGGTGGTAGTATTATTTATGAGATTTTACAAGTCATAAAAATAATTGGTAATTTTAAATATTCCGTTAAAAATTAATTATTGCTGAATTTTTGTATCTGTAATTATTAATTATAGCCGCGATAAAATTTGGCCCATTAATTATGGCTGAAAATGGTGGTAGTATTATTTACGAGGTTTTACAAGTTATAAAAATAATTGATAAATTTTAATATTCCGTTAAAAATAAAATATTACTAAATCTTTGTACCTATTTAAAATGTTGGCAAGATTTATTTAAGAGGTAGCTCTTTATGTACTACTGCAGTTATGAGAGCTTTATTAACGCGTGCGTTGAAAATGAAAAGCGAGATAAGGTAAGGTAACAAATATTTATGAAGTACGTTGCACCTTAATTGTATATTTTATGATTTATTATGCAAAGGTAACGTGTGAAGTGCAGAGATTTTAGTTACCCGTTAGTTCTCATGCTTCTTACTTAAAACTTTGGTAAAAGCCTAAAGTTCAGCTAATTATTATTCCCTCGTATATTATTCCGCAAGTTTTAAGACCTGTTTAAACTTCAAGTACTAAGAAAACAATCGTAACACGTTGGATTATCACTGTTAATTTATCAACTAAATTCTTATTTAACTCTTTATTAACGGTATTTGTTATTATACTTATGCAAATAAATTTATTAAACGAAAAGTTTGGTTTACTCAAGTATGATTCTCAGGCTGCCAGTTAATTTGACAATGTTATGTACTAATTTTTGCATAACTCGTAAAATATTTGTTAATAATAACTAGAAAAAAACATGAGTATTTTATTATTTCGATAAAGCTTTCTCTTCCAGTATTCAAAATATTTTACTGGAAGAAACGTGAATATTTTATTACTTCGAAGAAGTTTTCTCCTTTCAAGAATTCAAAATATTTTACTAGAAAAAACGTGAATATTTTATTATTTCGAAGAAGTTTTCTCCTTCAAGAATTCAAAATATTTTAGTAGTGTTCCAAAAATAATATTTCCTGTGTATTGTTAATAATTTCCTGTATTTTGAAATTGTCTCTAGAATTCTGACGAATAGAAACATAAAATATTTTTGTGCGATAATGCAGATTGCGAAGATAATTTTGAACAATGACATCCGTGATAGTGTAGTATTGCTTTTCAAAAACAACGTATGATGTGTTGTTCTGATAACAGTAACGTTCATAATAATGACTCGAATAATGACATTTTCGTTTACAGAATGAAAAGCTTGAGTTCAACTTACACGTGCAGAGATTGGAGTAAAGGTCAGATTTTGAAAAAATATAGAAAATGAGTGAAGGATTTAATGTTCCATTTATTATACCTACTTCAGAATTTTAAATTTATATTTAATAGACTTATTATAAGTTTTGAATAAAGGGACATTAAAATATTCATCGAAGAGGATCATCTTATTCCTCCATGAAGCTAAATGTTATAAAATTACAGTAAACCGTTACTATGACATGAGAATTCGTTATAGAATTTGAAACTTAACGCTTTTTTCGTAATTGAAAACTCTCGGAACTTAAATCAACGAATAAAAATAAATAATGAATCTTACCAGCGAGAATACGTGAAAAATTAATTGAAGTTACCGATCAACAGCTGCGCTGAAAAGGTGGAGCAAAAAGGATTAACCATAATATAGTACAATTACATTTAACCGATGTCATAGCTTGTTTCGTTACAATTTCACTGTCAATTGATTGCTACTCATTTTACAATTGAATTACCGTCCAACGTCTGATAATTCAAATATCGTTAAGTACAATGGAATACCAAAGTAAAGCAAACGGTGAAACGAATGAAATTGTAAAGATTGCACGAGTGTTCGGCATAATTGCGTGAAATAGTCGTTAGTATTAAGAGGAAAGATAATTAACTTGAATAGTCTTAGATACTGCAGTGTTTTCACGGATGCAGTTTTAAACGTTCCGTTATCGCCAAGAAACGTCCGAATTATTCGTCAATAGCAATGGGATGCAGGAGCTCTGATCTAACGAAGCAAAGATCCTCCTCGCGAGATGCTCAATTTACAGTCCTCCACTTATTGCGATAATAAGAACGGGCTCGATTAACACGTCCAAGAAAGCGATTCCATTTTACGAGACAATTTTCACAGAGCCATAGATAATAACCGTACCTCGTTCAATGAGAGAACCAGTGTTTCGATAAGTCGGATCTCTACAAAAAACTGTTCCAGTATAGTGCGTTCAAGGAAAGGAGGCACAGCGTGTTTACATCCTCACGGGTGATTAACTTCACTAACACTGCCATGATCACAGTCAGTGACCACTATTGGCCGACGATGATGACAAAGATCATTGGTCGTGAGGACGTAAACACGCTGTGTCTTCTTTTCCGGAACGCACAGTACCAAGTGCTGCTAATACTTCAGGTTCATCAGATTCGCTATAGAACCATCAATAAACTCGCCATAGTGATACCTTCTTAAGGATGTTCAGAAAGCAATCAACGTTATTTGAACAAAAGAACCGCCCTTCTTACCAGAATGGCGATGTAGCCTTTAAACGTGGAATGTCCACGCCCCTAGAACGCGCGTAGAAGTGTAGCAGCAGTCAAGGCTGACACGCATGAAAGATCGCGAAGCCATGACCCCAGGGGCTGGCAAATTTCCCATGCATGGATCGACCGCTTGACCAATGGGACCAAATATAGCACCGTCGAAGCACCCTTCTCATTGTCCGGTGACCTCCTAGAACCAATAAGGATTGGCGTAAATGCGTTGAATTTAAACTGCTACAGGCATCTGAAATGAGCTCCTTTCAAGACTAGGTTCGTGAACAGAGAAGGCAACCGGAAGGATGACTCGATGCTTCTGCGAGAAGATTGGCCCGACTAGAGCCGTCCACCTACGCGCGTCATGCCATCGACGTCCGCGAAGGGGGTAAGTCCCAGGGCCTTCTCTTGCCCGCAGGGGTCAGCCCCTTCTGTAGCGCCTTCATCTCCGCTAGCTAGCTCTCCCACAACGAACCCAGCGTAACCTACTTGCCCTGATTTCTGCTGCTGGGAAGGTCTCTTCCTTCGAAAGCACCCCTGCTGCGGGTTTGCCATCGCCAGCACCATGCCGAGACACTGAACAGTCGTCGAAGGTTGGAGTAACGCTCCTAAACTTCTTGTACCTAGCTTTTCTTACCCTGGTCCAGAGTCACGACCCGAATGGTCATCTCCAACTGTTGCTTCGTGTCAGACGCGTATGGGGCTCGGACATTGGATTCCTTCGACGATGGTCCCATCTAGCGAGACTCCAGAGTCGAGAGAACGTCTGGCGCCAGCCCACTGGATGTCCGTGCAATTGTCATCGTCGCCGACGTGATACCACAAGATGTCTAGTTACAGCCTCTGATTCTACACTATCCCGTTGGCTATGAACGTTTTACACCTGACTTACTTATTTATCGCTGTATGACTCTGAGGTTGGACCATGAATTATCTTTTGTGTTTCCTACTAGTAAGATGTGGTGAAAATTTGTTGAGTATCGAGGTATTCGCGATTCGAAAAAGTGTACTCCCAAGACTTGGAGAGATACATAGATGCAGCGAATAAATAGAATTCGATATTTCAATTAGAGCTCTGCTTTTTAAAAATTATATTTCCCAATTCTGATCTCAGAAAACGTTTTAATTCCCTTTGTAGGAACTCTCCTTATAACTATGAGTATGGTAAACGACCCAAAAAACACATCGCATAACAGTTTCTTCATACAGATTTGGATTACCTCTTATAGTGTACATGTCGATGTTCTTCGTCTGATGCTAATTGTAGCAACGTTCTAATCGCAGAGTTCCAAGCACGGACTACTCCATGGATCATCTTCTAGAACTGCACTTTCGGTATTGGATAGACGGTATTAGTTAGTTCATTAAAATTCTAGTCATCAGTATGTAGAGGTACTCGTACATTTTCTCACTATAGTAACATCTTCGCTAAATCTGGAAGAAAATTAGACGTTGAGTTGGAATGCATTGAAATCCACTCTCAATCCAATCCTATTTTTACTACTGTTAGTCACGACCCGAATTGGTGGTCCGTAGTGTGGCAAAAATAATGTCGGTCTACTTGCGAGTCCTCTGTAGAATATCGTCGCTAGCGTATAAAATCACGACTGAAGCATAAACATCAGCTCTTAGGAGCATCTCTACCAAATCATCTTTTGTGTAGTAACACTCAGCTAGGTTCAGCTCTTTTAGCTCTTCCTAGGTCGAACTGATCTTATCATCAAAATCCTTCGATCTCAACAATACCTAGACAGAAGAACATTTACAATATCACGTGTTATTCTCAGGTATACCAAATTAGCTCTCACGAGTGGGAAGCTGGCTGCCCTTTATTTTAGTCGCAGTCTTTGTACTAAAGATCCTAAGATCAGCGATACTGTTACCTGGGTTAATCAAAACGCGTGCTAATAGAGAGATGTTGTTTAAGTTCGCTGCCTTTACCACAACCATGACCAGGGGTGTGCTGGTGATTAGCAAGTTTGACCGTGAGGAACGCCGATGATTTGAAATTAGGAAAGCATCGTGTATAGAGGTGTAGATTGGCAGCACTTATAAAGATAAAACCTGGCATCGTCGATTTCAAAGACAGACACTAACATATGTCCACTTAAACAATCGAGGTAAGAGTTCTTAAGCTTGCAGGTACTCATAACGATTCTTTTGTTTGCATTTGCAACAAAAGAGTAGGAAATGGTTAGTATTGTATGTAGAATAATGTCTTGACGAGTTTCCTAACTAGGTCTTTAATACATTAGCTATAGAATTGGTCCATATAAGACTATGTGCTAGCACATATAAACACATGTAAGGCTATGTGCTAATTGGCCTTAGTTCTAGAACCCCTAAGATGTGAACACGAATCTCTAAATACTTTTACTTTAACACTAGAGCTACTCAAGTGATCAAAATGACATGTCCTAGATTTTTCATCTTTGCAATTGCTGAGAGTATACAGTTGCTTTTGTCAAAATCAATGTTGATTTTTGTATTTATGTATGCTCTTTTATTTTCGTTGTGCTGTTTTAATGATCAGCAACAATGTATATCATATTTAGGTACTCGTTACAGGTCGTTAGTTTTAGTGTTAGTGAGAAGGATCAACGACTATGTGGTAACGAAAGAGTTCCCCTTTCGTGATCCTTTGACCGTACTTAAGATACGAATATTATTATGTCAATAGATCCCTAAACATTTTTAATTTAAAAGACAAGGGTGAATTGCGTTGATCTTCTAAAGGGATGAAATTCAGTGCAAGCTGTTCGACTATGAGGAATCCAAGCCAATTCATTGCCTTCGCAGCCTCTTTAATAACCAGAGACGTCGTAAGACCTACGATCTCACAGGTATAAAGCACTTGTTTGAGATTTACAGCCGATTCAGATGTCGTCGTAAATGAGTTCATCTTAATATGGAACGAGGCATCCAATTAGTCGTGTATTTTCATAGCGTTCCTTTAATATCGCCCAGGGTCTCTTGAAGATTTTATCTCGATATGGTGGCGATCTACAAAATGACTTCAAAGGTGGACAAAGCCGACCAATGAGAGGAAGGTGCGAGGACGAGCATTGGGATCAGTCACAATAGGCGACATCGCAGGGTTCTCAGGTGTCTTCTTCCCAGGCAATTTCTCGAAAGGTAAAATCTTCGTCTCTCTTAGTCATAGAATTGTTCATTGTTGTCGAAGAGAAGCTTAAAATATGTGTGATCTAAATATTTGCGTTTTATAGTCCTGTGATCCGTCGCGTTTCTTTGAAGTAGGGTCCACGATCTTCTTCATTCTTCCAAATTTTTTTATCGGACTCGAAATATTAAAATTACTACTTAAAAGAGTAAAATACAATATGCAACAAAACAATAGCTAAAATAATAGCTTTAGATTGATGTATCTCGACAAAAAAAAATCGTTTAATTATAAATAAAATTTGATTTTACAGGGGAAGGTTAGTATTATACAAAGCAATTGATAAAGAGTTTGGAAAAAGATAACTATTTTTAAAACATTTTCGTAAAAATAGTAAGAATCGATACTTTTTATTTATTTATTTCATAAACCTAAGATGGTAAGCAGTCTTTACTTCCAGATTCGGATTCATGGCATAAAAACATATTAGAAGACTTTCCACTTTGAAAAAACAAAATCTCGTTGATCTGTTTTTTGTTTGGTACTTGTGTTATAATTTTATTGCGGTCATTTTTCACACAAAGAAGTAAAATTTGTAGAAAGAAATGTAAACTATAGTTAATATTCTTCCGTATTATTAAGAACCAGACACAGTATGCGATTACATATGTAACGTATGCATACATCGAATTAGTTTCAAGAAACATTGAATACTACTGGTTGTGTTATTATTTTATCGCATAAAAATATTGGTATCCCAATTGACTTGTTATTCTTAACGAACGATTGTTTTCTTTTTACGTTACAATTTTCAAATTCTAATCAATGAAAATATGTATTAAGTCTCCTCTCAGTTGATGCGAAGATCATTGCAAAATAAAATTTGCATGTAACGTAAACAGGAATTAAAATAAATCGTCCCAGAGTTAGCCATAAAAATTTTACACGTGTAGAAATCAAAATATTTACCAACCTAGTCTATCTCAACGTTCGGCTTCGTTCGATATAACATAAATTCTCATTGAGAAGGATCTTCAAACTCGTCCTGTAAGACATTAATCGTTTGAAGTAGATTACACATGGATTACGAATATGTCCGTAACTTACTATATTTATATCCGTCAATCAAGGAGAAATGAACGAAATGTTCGTAAATTTTTAATAAGGAGAAAACTTGTGGTCACCTGTCTGCTTCTGAAGACGATCCAATTAGTGACCGCTAATTAGACCACAGCATAGACAGATGCCTCTATGACACTCATCATCCAAACGATCAGATGAACACTAATGTTTCTATGAAAAATCTTTGCGCATTATTTTTAATGTAAATTTATAATAAGATAAGAAAGGAAATATTTTATTCGTTTGTAAATAAGAAATATAATACTTAACCTAACCCAAACCTAACCTAACCTAGCACATTTGTTGTAAGGGTGGGCCAATCGCATGAAAGCCAATTACGAACAACGTTTAAGATAAAATTTTGAAAACGTATATTGTTATAATAATTTGTACGCCTATACGAGTTCAAATATGTGGAAATTAATTTTGTATACAAATTTTTTTCCGAAAAAATTATTGCAGCGTCATGCTCTCGTTTCTTTAGTATATATATTGGTATCGAAGCAAATGTATCGGTATCCACCTACTGTAAGTACATATACGAATACATTATAGATTTATCATAAACGAATTGTTAGTTTACATCACGAAATTATAAAAGTTATAACAACGAAATTTTTTTAAATGATAAACCTAACATTCGATGATATTTTTTTAACAGGTTGAATTTAAGTTTCATATGCGTATTTGAGAAATGCGTATGCTCATATTTTACACGGACAGCAATTGATATATTGTTATTAGCGATTTATTTATTCTAGTCGTTAAAGTAATGTATGTAGTACTTAAGATAGTAAATCTACGTCTTAGACTTCCCGCATTTCCCATTATATAAATGGGTCCATAAACAATAATACTTTCGAATACTTTCATCCTTGGTATTTGTAGTGAACTGCCTAACGTTACGTGTGGCACAATATTTTAAATTAATTTTTTAAATCACTTAACAAATAATAATAATATTCGTATTATAATATAATTACTTGTCACGTGATCATGTATGTTTAAGATTTGCTAGTCCGTTGATTAACGAAACAAATAACAAATAAATAAATAAATTACGTTATTATTATTTTCTACAAAATAATATTAACCGTACTTTATTTATTTTTAAGAAAAACACATTATTGTAGGAAGAAGTCGGCCAATTTTTGTCGATCGGTTTGAAAACAGACATGAGCATTAAAGGATTAAATACCAGCCTTATCACTACCGAAGAACGCTGAAACTTTAATAGAGAACCATGCGTATAAAAGCCAATAAATATATTACGCTCATTACCACCGAATGGTTGAAAAATATTTTCATTCCGCGCATAAATTGTAATATACGTCGAGTGGAAAAGCTGTTATCCGAATGCCTGCTTCTCGTCAAGCAATACGATATGTTGCTAAAAACATTCGTTTCGTGCAAAACGTGTTCCCCGTAATCCGTTTAATAGTTAATGAATTGAAAATTCCCGACATCGGTATAAGCGACGTTTACAGGGATCTTAAGGTAAGTAGGGAGATAACAGGGAAATGTAGATTTCGTTAGCAGTAAAAGGCGGGAGTGGAAGGGTAGTAAAAAGAGGAGGGGAGCGGAGGAGAATGGCGGCGACGGGGTAGGTGGAAGTAGAAGTCGTGGGGGCACCTTGCGCAAGTTGACACGTCGTTGGTCGGGTCGCTCGCAGCCAGCAAAAGTGTCGGCGGAGCGCGAACCGACAACGACCACCGTGTCGCGAACGCCACCGCTGCCGCCGCCACCAACGCCACCATCGTCACCATCGCCACCGCCGCCGCTACCGCCAACTCCACGTCACCTTCGTCTCTTTCGTTCGCATTGGTTCGCCGCGCCGTTCTTCCTATTCTCTCTGTCCTTGTCGCTGTCCTACCGATACCTCTCACCAGGCTGGGTAAACCTCTCCGATCCTCTGGCTAGCGATGGCTCCGAGTTTAATCCTACGACCAATTTTTTATTGCAAATCTACTATGTCTGCGCTTCTGTTTCCCCATCCTTCTGCTACTCCTTCCTCGTTTATCGCTCGCGTTTACGCGCCGGGATAAATTTCTTTATTCGTTACTCGGGGCAGTTGATCCTTGCCTTAAGTCAATCTTATTTTTCGTGCCGTGGAAATTTATTTTTGCTTTTTTGAACCTTGGAATCGGCTTTGTAATTTGGGTAGTAATTGTTTGCCATTTATTAATGAAATTTTTGTGGTCGCCCAAAGTGTTATCGTTTTGTATCGTATTTTCAGTGGTAAAATATATTTGAGATTACGAATAAATTCTTTTCGAAATGTCTTCTACGTTTCTGGATATTTGCAAGAAAATGCAAGAAAGTATGTGCGCAATTCTTTAAAAAAAATATCAATTATATGATTTACCTATGTCTACCATATGGACATATATAAATATGTAATACATGACAGAGTTGTCCGTTATTTTTAAATATATGTGATAACATGTGTCAATAAATAAAATGTTACATTTAGATTTATAATATTGTAGAGCAATATTTCGGACGCAATGAATATATTTTAAATTTCGCCCTGAATTGTGCATTTTCGCAATAAATATCATTTCTCGATATAAATGACAAATATGCAAAAGCATACGATAAGCATATTTGTTACATGAATATTGCAGTAGAAGACGAGAAGGTGATTTAAATAACAATTTAATACTGTTTCAGTAAATGAAGCTCTCCGCGTATTTTACGCAAATTTATGCAATAATCGTAAAGTGTACATCTTTTTCGCGATATTAATGGATTAATTATTAATACTGTGAATACACCGATCAACGTAATGTTTATAAATACATAGAATGAATGGTAACTAAATTTTAAATTTGAATAAAACGAAAATTAATTCATCTTTTCTTTTTAGATTTTAAAATAGGAATATATTTTTTACTTCATACATGACTATATATCAAGAAATTACATTATAAATATAACATTACGTACTAATAAGAAATTATAGCCTCTTTATACGTTTTATTTATAGCTTATACATAAAATTTTCGTGCTTACACAAAAAATACACATTGTGTTTCCAAAAAACTGTATAAATTTCAAAATATTATCCTGAATAATTTTTTATTAGTTTTAATTTATTATACTTGGGAGACGTGATTTAAACATTTTAGAAATAGCATCTGAAATTTTAAATCTTGCGTGGAGAAACATATATCGAAATAAATATTTAAACAACGGAATAAAATCTGTAAATTCTCTTGGAACGAAAAAGAATTCTACATAAAAAAAAAAAAATGAAAAATAAAAAAGTAGCGATTATATGTGGAAAATACGTTCGTTATAGAGAAAGAAAGATCAAAAATATTTTAATAGAAAATAGAAAGTTAATATATAATTTTAGCGTTATTTTGAACATTCTGAAACTTCGTTAAACACTTAATTATAGCTATTATGAAAATAAATGGAGTGTAATTTGTGGAATGACTTTATTACGTAGCAATAATTACGTATGATTCGTTAAATGTGACATCATGTAATATATAGGTCCTTCTAATCACTGCAATAAGGTCAGATCTATTTTCGATATTAATAATATCGAAACGATTACATTATATCTTTATATAACGATATTACGTAATAATATTAAAATGATAATATTTAAAAATGAAATATGAACGTTACGCAATGCGAAGTAAAAATAAAGGTGAAACTAGATTTGCACTTTCTAATTGATCGATAAAACAGAGCAAATTGAAATGTACCATATAGGTCGTTAAGGATAGAATAGATATGCATATGGATATGGAAAAATTGATCGAAATGAGTTTTTTTCATGAGAGAGCGTTACTTTCATCGCTAGAAAATCTGAAAGGGTCGATGGTGGGGGAAACTAGGATGTACCGACAGAGCGGCGAAGGGGTAAGCTTTCCCGGGGGAACATGGTGTGGCGGGGTAAGTCAGCTGAACGGTCATCGATAGAGAGCGGTGGTGGGGGAAATGGGGAGGCTCGGTCGAGGGAACAGTAAGCGATGCGACTCAGTCGCGATTCGAAGCCGGTCGTGGTAAGCAAATGTTGTGTATCGTGTACCGTGTAACGTGCACCTCCTTTATTTCGTTTTCCTCGATATCTTTGTGTGTTGTGCCTCTTATACGTTAAAGAAGAGTTGTGTTTACTGGCTGGAATATGCCGCGTTAGAAGCCAAATGGCTTCATTTACGTGCACTTTCATTGTTTCGCCTCGACGGATATAAGGAAGAGTACGACAGTGTTTCCACGGATTCGAGCTTTCCTTCTTTCGTTGCTCCGTTCGTTGTCAGTCCTCCGTGGACTGTCGCGAGTGATCACAGTGTTATTCGTTACAAGGAGAATAGTTGTGGACAGAAAGAGGGCGAACATTTTTTAAGATGCTGACTTCCAGCGCGAATCAGTATCTCCGTCCGGAATACCTTACGCCTCTACCTACTACGGTTAGTGTCGTGTTTCTGTTTCTATTCTCCATTTTTTTTTTCGCCTCGACTACGCGATACAGTGACGGTTTAGTGTGTCCAAAATATAAACAGTTTCGTACGCGTCGGAAAAACTATATTAAACTTCGCCGTAACTGTGCACACCATACCAACTGTATGACATGCGGATTAAATTCGAGTTTAATTTATCTTCTACTATTACTCCGAAACTCTTTCGAAATTGTTGCAAAATTTTTACGCGAAAATACGTTCGGAAGTAATCTCAAATGTTCAATGAATACTACGCGAATAATAAAATTGTCCAATTCATACGATATTTTGTTAAAGTTTATCACTGATAAAATATAGATAGCTGGAAAACGATTGTTCAAATTTCCCAAGTATAAATAGTATATAAAGAGATTAATAAGGTATATTAAAAACGCGAGCAAATCGTAAAATGCGACGAAGTAGCAGCAACGTTAGAGTAATCGTCAAAGTGTCGCAATTAAATCGATATAAAATGCATACCGCGAAGGACAATAATTTCGACACTTCGTTAATTCTCGTTGTCGGTCTTTCGTTAATCGCGACGGGAATGCACTTCACGTCTTACGCTTTAACTCCTGTAAACTATTTTGAGGACAGCGAGTGCTGGCAAAGTTTCTGCTTGAACGTTCACTGATTTACGACGCTCGTAAATCAAAACACGATTCGGTAATACAATGCTGCGAGGATAGGTACGAGAGAGCGTGTACGTGCTAAAAATGAACGAAAACTCGATTCCTTCTCCTTCGTTCCTCCTCTCCTTCTATTTTTTCTTCACGCGTGTTACAAAGCTGCCTACTTTTTACGCCGTAAACGCGCACTTAACGGTAATAATTTGGGCCCTTGAATCTCTTGCACGCTTCTTATTCGCGTGCTTCCTTCTCGTCTTTTCTTGTAATTTTTCGTCATTTTTAACCGTTTCTTTTGAATTTAAAAAAAATTTTTTTAATTATTTCTTCCATTTCCTTTGTTTCCTTACTTCGCGTTGGCGACTTCGGTTGGCAACGCGTGACGTCGTTCTCCACGAGTTTTCGAAGAAATTCCGTCGCAGGTCCGTTTTAGGTGCACTCTCTCGAGTGCATGGCAAAGAGCATGCGTATTATGTTTCAATTGGTATCACGGGTAAAAAGCAACAAGTAATTGGCACTACGGCGCTGCCCGGATAAGCGATGGCGAAATGGGCCCGTTCAGCAGCGTTTAAGCGGGGCGCGGTGGCGCATTTTTATGAAACTGCCTGCGACGGAAAGAGTAATCGGTGTCGCGGATTGCGAACGGGACAAAGCGGTAACAATGCGACGTTCGGGATTCTGCATGACAGGCCGGTGACAGAGGAGGACGATAATTTTGGCCGCCCGATGAAACTTCTATCAAGAGCAACTGACAGTTTTATATCTTTCATTAGATCGTCGCTTTTATTTTTTATTAGCTAGTCGATTCTTCACGTTCTCTTGGCGAAGATAAATGCGAATAAATCTTTATTCCGGGGTAACCTAAATTATCGCGCGATTCAACTGCACCGCGATTTTAAATCATAAGAAATTACGCAATAATTGCACTATTATTACATAAGTATAAAATGAACAGAAAAGAGGAAGAAAATAGGAAAATTTGTTTGAAATATTATTCACTTTGTTATAAAAGTTCAAAAAACGAGAAGAAAATAGGTACATTTGAAAATTTGTTTCGGTTATTTATATTATGAAATCGCAGAATGAAGTAAAAATTAAACGTGAATGGTATTTTGGAAGCTTCGTTCGAGACGTTCGATAATTATTTATTTCGTTGCAAAAGTACAGGATATGAAGGAAATAGGAAAGATTCTGGAAAGTTTGTTTGAAATATCGTTTGGGCTGGTTCTCATCGGAGGAGGCTTAAACGCAGTTCTTCGTTAATGAAATAAGATCCAACGGGACGTATAAAAATTCAAATTTCTATTATTGGATGATTCAACGGGCGTGTGAGATAATTGCCTGCATTTTGTCAGCGACCTGCAGCGCGAGCTCTGTCCGTCGCTTCTTATTGTACGCGTTAATGCGCCAGTAAAAGGCACCAGTAAAAGGCACTAGGAAAAAGCACTAGTAATAAGACGAACGCTGCACGTAACTTCAACCGGGAAAATATGCAACTATTTATCCAGCCAGCTCTGTATTATTAAACATTTCTGTATACTAACGTGGCACTTCGTTAGGATTTAGGTTAAGTGTCCTTATCACGGCCAAGAGTTGCTTTTAGACGGAGCCTAGGTACACCGGCAGCCATTGTTCTTTGATTTTTTAGTTAATAATTTATACATTGCCTGAAACTTCGAAATTTATTTGACGAAGTCGCGTAATACTGTGTAATATATAACAACACGATTTATAAATAAAATAATATTATGGGAAAACGTGAGAAGAACCAGCGAGTCTTATTGAAGATTTTTTGCAAAATATTTTGGGCTATAAATTGGTTTAGTGTTTTGAAGACTTCGCATATATGTTTCTATACTACGAAGAAATTTTATTAGTTAGTAAACCGTCTGATTTAATGGATATTTCATAAACGATGATGTTAAATGAATAATATTTCACCTCCGTAGATAACCATAATATTTTTTTTCTTTTTTTTTCGTACTGTGGATATTTAACGACAATTTTGCTCTCGAATGCTTGCCATATACAGGGAAAGCAATGTACTACGTAAATCATAAATTTCCGTATGAACTGCAGATCGAGGTAAATTTATTCAAGGAATGAGATTTTCGATATTAAATGAAAAACTGAAGCCAAGAATTATACAAATAGGTAGGGGATTAAAGTTCTGGTATGAAAATAAATTGGTATATTTGTTCCCCTCTTTATCTGCACAGAAATAGAACAATAATTTCGTCAAAACTAGCTAGATATTCTCAATTCAATTCTAAAAAGTATTGTCCAAATCTAATGAAATTTCTAGTTTCACTTATACCGTTAAAACACGATTATCGTGTAACAAAATTTAAAAAAGAAAGGTACTTTTGTAGAAAATGTAAAATACTTTTAAATTCAGTCTTGACTATTGCAATTTTATTTTCAACTTTAAAATTTTATTTTCGCTTTAAAAGTAAACATCAATTTTGCCAAAATTAGCTGCACGTGTGCAATTGAACTCCGGAAGCAAAATGTCTGAAACCAATCGCTTTTTCTAGTTCGACGCCTCTGCTGCTATTGAAACATAAATTTCTCGCGTAACGCGATATTGAGAACAGCGATTTCACTGAAAATCGTTATAGAAAATATTTCGAATTCGATCAAGACGGCTAAAATTCAATTTCAAAAATAAATAATCGCAAAAGGTAGGAAGGTGATAAAATTATCGCGTAAGGTAATTTTGAAGGAACTACGAATGATCGAAAACGTCATACGTTTTTAAATTGAATCGTGGCTATCCATTGAACGTAAGTGGAAGGGCGTAAATTAAAATGATTAATTAAGTGTAAAGGGAATAACGTAGGAAGAAAATTGTTAAAGTAGGTTGTTCCTTTGGATGAATAATAAGCGAACGTTGACGATGAAAATGCTACGATCGGGTGTTCCGTTAACTTGTCCGAGAGCAATTAACATATAGCTTTAACCGTAATGCCGTAATAGCCTGTTGCAATTCATGTCATTAATATCTGTCGGCATCGCACCATTAGCAGAAGCAACCGTAAACGGCGGGTTAGTTGTATGAACGTTGCATTTTAATTACGGTGAACATCTGTTCGATGGACGTATCAACCGCGAGAAATATCGTTCCTCTATACGCTAATTATACCAACTGCATCATCCTAGCTACTTCCAAGCGAGTGCGATGCCGGCGCCAATATTAAATTCTCGCACTCGTTCTCCCACTAATCGCGTCTACGCCGGGCAACTACTTATTAATTGGCCACGATCCTACGGTAAACACCCATTTTAATTCTCCACAATTTTAACAGCCCGATCTCTCAGAATGAAACAACCGCCACTCTCAACCACGTATAATTGATGCTTGGAATTTTTCCCGATATTCCACGAATTAAAGTCACGCTAATTAACACTACACCTACCGCGGTCTAAATGGCCGTTTTACCAATTTTTAGGAAAAATTCCCCGTTCGACGTTATCGTTTTGCTCGCTCCACTTCGCGATTTTTCCTTTGATGCGAGTGGAATTTTATGTAATTAACATTACACGTTTTAAGTGATCGTTTTCCGAATTTTTATTAAAAATACTGCATTGCAGATTGTCATTTCGGGAATATATAATTTCGCGATTTTTTCTCTAAAACAAATACAGACTGTTATAAAATTAACATTGCACCTATCATGGTCTAAATGACCGTTTTTTAAATTTTTGTTAAAAATTCAGAGCATTCAGAGCGTTACCGCTTTGGACACTTCATTTCGTGACTTTTCCACTAGAATAAATACAGAGTATTATAAAATTAACATTACGTTTTTCGAATTTTTGATAAATATTCAGCATTCGACGTTACGGTTTTGGGCTCTTGATTTCGTGATTTTTCCTTGGAAATAAATACAGAGTGTTATATAATTAACAGAACACTTATCACGTTCTGAATTACTGTTTCTTAAGTTTTTGTTAAAAATTCGGCATTCGACGTTTTCGTTTCGCGATTCTTTCTCTGATATAAATACGATCGTTTTTGAACTGGAAACAGTGGAACATTTTGTAAGAGATTAAACTAAGTGTCAAGAGAAATTTCAAAGTCAAATTCATTTGTTTAATCTCGTAACGCACGGTCTTTTTGTTATAATCCATATTCCGTAGATATTGTAATGTTTGCTATAATACGCATGAATTATTTCGAATAAAATAGGGAATGTAATATAAATGAACAAATTTTTCCGTGTAAAATATTAAAATTTGTTCTTATTTTTCACTTAACTCACAGTAGTTAATAAAACTATATGTATATAAATATATTTTTTTCATGGTATGATAGTATTTGCAAAGTAATTATTATTCTTAAAAAATAAAATAAAAGAATCACTAGGTACCTATTTATCTTGCTTCATTTATATTCTAAATTATTCTTCGCGTTGTTATCTACAATAACATCCTCATAATGCCAAACCTTGCAGGTAATATCGTAAATACAAGGGAGACATAATCGTAGAAGCGTTACATGGTAATTTAAGATGCCTAGAAATAAATAAGAAATTTGAATAAGTATCAACTGCCGATCCGCGTTTATGCTATATCTCGAATATAATAATTATTTTGTTTTAATTAAATGGTCTTATATGTTGCAAGAAGAATATATGTATATGTTTTAATTAAACGAATTTGACTTTGAAATTTCCATTATCACTTGAGATACAAACAGTGTCCCTCTTCACACCAAACAACTTTTGTTCAAACATTTTTATAATAAGTTCCATTTCGTATAAAAGATATTTCATAATATGAGCCGTTCACTGCACAAATCGATTAATTCCACTTTTTGAAAAATCTGAAATTTAAGTGTCAAAGCACTTGGTATAGTCGTGACTTTTTATATTTATAATAACTTTCCTTGGTAATTAAGATTAACACCATTGAAAGACAAAAATTTTTTGGCCGCTGAATAATAAATAATTTATTTCAGAGGTCACTTTGATTAACTCCGTACTCTAATGTAAATCGTTGCAATAATGCAATTCGAATGCACTAGCAAGCCATGAACGATAACGGTGAATTTTTTAGTGCCATCTTATCAGAATTTAAGTAAAATTTAGTAAAATTTAAATTTTTACTTTTTCACTTGCCAAATCGATTAACTCTTTCAGTAACGTAAAAATGGTAACATTACCAACGATTACCTTTTGGCTATTTTTTCTTATAAATTTTATATATCGTTAGATGAAAGTTACATTTGTATTTATGCATTCTACGATATTTATTTCGATTTAAATTATAAAGGGAATTTTAAAAAACAATATACATTATTTCATTGCATTTCTCCACTTTTTGTTTTACGGAGTTAATCAATTTTTGCAGTGAATGACTCATATAATTGAAGGAAATACCCTGTATAATCCGCTGTTCGATATCTCTTCTTATTCCGTTTCCTTCGAAGAAAACTTTTCTTACGTGTGTTTTATTATTCGTCGAGGTAAGAAGATATTTTGAAATCTTTAAACAGGATACACGCATTTAATCTCTTGGTTTATGATCTTCTTAGAAGCTACTCGACTGAACTATTTGCTGTTATAAAACCGTCTTATAATATTCGTATACTTGAATGATTTTTACTTGGAACTACCTATCTGTAATACGTGTCTATTAAAGACACAGGTAAGAAAAGTAAATAGATATACGTAACTGTACTCTTATCTCGATAAAAGTCAATAGTAATTCTAGGAAAAATCGTATATTTTCACTGATTATAAAAAGAAAGAATCAGAAACCCACCATTTTGATGGATTTGACAGTTTTAGTGTTAATCCCTTGCAGTGTATTGACGAGTTTAGCTTGTCACAAGCTTCTCATGTCAAACTATACAAAGACAAGCCAGATATAAATAAAACTATATTTAACGCGCCTTAACGTGACAAAAATTCGTATAAATTCTAGAAATTTTCATATTTTTATTCTGAAGGAAATGTATACATAGCCACCACGTAAAATTAAATGCCTTTTTAATTTTTAGAATTAAATCATAGTGCGAGAGGTTAATCTTCCATATAACGAATAAAAATTGAAATCGAATTTTATACTAACCTTTCTGATAAACTTTCGGTTTAATCGTTACAATTTTACGTGATTCCAAATATCGGATTGTATATTATTTATTTTAAAATGCGGATGTGTTAGAGGTAGATGGTAGGCAGGTGATATAAAAGTACAAAGAATATAAAATGATACTGTAGAAGTTGGCAGTGAAAAAAAAATTAAATTCGATAACGCGAGAAAATTAAATTTCACAGTGTAATATTAGATAGTGGAAAAAGTCACGACGTGATTAAATGACACTATAAAAAGTCATCTCAAAATTCATTCGCCTGATGGTTACCAAACTAACGTTACTCCTTGAGTAACTTGTCATTAACCCTTTGCACTCGAGAGGCGACTCTCAGTCGCCATTTAATCAAATTCTAAAGATCGATGTTAATTAATATATCAAACTTAAAATTACCCAACGATGCGTAGAATGTCGAAATAAAATAATTTTACGCATTAATTTGCATACGATTTCTTATTTACCGTTTTAAAAATATCGTCGACCTTATGGCAGAAAGTCTTGGAATTACTATTTTTCTGAAACGAAAAAATCACCGAGAGCAAAGGGTTAATTTAATTAAATAAATTATACAGAGTTAAAAATTAATAATAGAATAAGAAATAGTAGAATTAAAAGGGGTATCATATACGCTGTTCCATTCAATAATTTTGTTATTTGAATCGAATTACATATATTTCTCTAATTGATATTGACTAAAATAAATAATATTAAATGAACAACGTGAAGAGATTATATCATAATTAAAATATTTGCGTAACGATGTTCGCTTATAAAATTTTGGCAAAGTGATATTCGCTTAAATTAATTTGATGTCACATCATTGTACATATATTTGTTACATACATTGTTGAACACGAGATAAATCAGAATCGTTATGAAACATGCTATTACTTGCTTAATTGTCGTTGGCACTTACCTCGAGTAACAGTTGCTGCTTACTCGCCTATATAGCATCTTCGAAACTGTGTCGAGGAATAAAACAATAGTAAAATTTAACACTTAAACGCGTTGC
The DNA here is from genome assembly GCF_001483705.2 of Eufriesea mexicana. NCBI lineage: Eukaryota > Metazoa > Arthropoda > Insecta > Hymenoptera > Apidae > Eufriesea > Eufriesea mexicana. Next base: position 55,584 of record NW_016908573.1, on the reverse strand, counting down.
ACCAGTTTAAGGAAACAGCAAGGCAAACTTGGCGACATTTAAATCGAATTTAAATTCAAAAGGTCGATAATAATTCAACACCAAAAAGTAAATTATGACATTCCTCTAGAGAGATTTAAAAGTTTTTTAGTGAAAAATGTAAAAATATATAAGGAAACCCGCGCTTTTGATGTATTTTTCTTTAATTTACAGAGTAATAAAATGATCTGTGCCAGTTGGGTTATTCGTTCCTAGATATCGTAATCATCGGTCGTTATATTTTATCAGTCGTAAAACTACGTGAACACGACGTGAATCCATAACAGTATATTTCAAGCTAGAAGGAAGAAAGCTTTAAATATCGATTACGTTTAATGAAACGAAACAGGAATATTTAAGTATATTCCTCGGTGGTAATACCAGTGAGTCGAACACGTTCCATTTTTATACAACTGAAAATGATAGGCAAAATGCACCACGATTGCGATAAAAATTCCACTCGGACTAACGGAATTGGCATAATTCGCTTATAAGAAATATTGATTTAACCGGTAAAATTAAGGAAAGAATTGACGAGGTTATCATCGCGTTAGGTTATCGGGAAAAACGGTAAAAGGGAGAAATGGTAGGATGATTATTGACACGTTTGTTTTATTTGCAGTTGGATGCGAAGAAGAGCCCGCTCGCACTCCTCGCGCAGACTTGTAGCCAAATAGGAGCCGACACGCCGTCCAATAAATCTCTGTTGGGCTCGTTGGACAAAGGTTCGAGCAACAAATCGTCCAAGTCCGCGGATCAGTCGCGTGAAAAATCGTCGCCGGCAATCGTGGCGGCCTCGACGGAATCGAACAAGACCAACTTCAAGCCGTACGAGTCGTGTTTGGGTCGTGAGAAAGCATCGAGTCCGGACGAGCAGCGATCCGCCTCTAGTCACTCGACGTCCGGCCGATCGAGGACACCCGGTAGCAACAACAAACGATGCCCGAGTAATCAGAGCGCCTCGTCTGTTAGAGCGGTGACACCACAGGGCCGAAAAACTGCTACACCGAACGGCGACATAGCTCGAGAGTCACCCGCCTCGAGGACATCGGTCGCGAATCTTTCGTCGAGCCAACTAGAGTCGTCGAGCTCGTCGCAGCCAGTCGTCGTCACCAGTCCGTCGTTACAAGCGAAACCCTCTTACAGCCCAGCCGGAGTTCTAGCGATGACGGATCCGTCCATCAAGGATCTTCCGTTGGGAACTTTCAAGCCGGGCGTCAGTCTAGCCTCGTCGAGCTCCGGTTATTTAGGTTACAGTCCACAATTACCCATCGACGTGACGGCCAATTCTTTGATGTCTCACCAGCAGGCCGCGTTGAAGAACGGCCTGGTAGCCGGTAATCCCTATCTCAGTTACGCCAGGTTGAAGAGTTCCTCGGATGCTCTGATGCCGGTCTGCAGGGACCCCTATTGCACCGGTTGCCAGTTGAACTCTCATCTGCTTGCCAGCTCCGCGAGTGCAGTGGTGGCGAACGGGAAGTTAGCCGGTAACACGGCCGGTGCAACGGGTTCCTGTCCCGCTGGGTGTGCTCAGTGCGATCACAAGCCCAGTACGGCGGCTTACGGAGCGTTGGGTGTAGCCGCGTACGCACATGCACAGCTAGCTGCTTTGGCAGCGGCCTCGCAACTTCCGTACGTTTGCAACTGGATCGCCGGCGACACCGCTTACTGCGGCAAAAGGTTCTCCACGTCGGACGAATTGCTGCAACATCTGAGGAGTCACACGAGCGTGTCGAGCGGCAGCGGAGTTACGGATCCTTCGGCGGCCGCGTTGTCGCTGCTGTCGCCCTCCGTCGGACTACCGCCAACGCATCCTTTGTTCTCCAGGACTTATCCCACGCCACCTTTGAGCCCGCTCGCAACCGCGCGTTATCACCCTTACGGCAAACCTTCGCCGTTGTTGCCACCGTCTTTATCGTCGTTGGGTTTACCGCTCCCACCGCCGCACCCTCACACACCAGCTGGATTACCCCCGTACTTCTCCCCGTACTCGCTCTACGGAGCTCCTCGCCTTGGCGCTGCGTCCGGCTTGCCTCAATGAGTTCTTCGCCACGAACATTGCCGACCAGACGTGTCGAAAAATATCAACCGTTTAACTGTGATCCACGTGCGAGTATAGGGAAGTGTTTGATACGTAGATACGTGAGAAACCGAAGATACGGAATCCGAACAAGCAAGTCAACCTCGTTAAAGTAACCTCGCAATTGCGTTCAACGAACGAATTAGTTTCGCTTCATCTCATCGTCGCGATATCGTCGTTGACGCCATTTTCCTTTCTTCTTTTTTACCTGTCTCCCTCTTTCTCTCTCTTCCTCTCCTTCTCTTTCTCTCTATCTCGTTTCTTCGTTGTTTTATCCCTCTCCAACCCGTTACGGTACGGACATAATTTATTTAAGTTTGTCACCAAGAAGTAATAATAGGCTGCGAGAGTGTTGCGACGTGGACGATTATCCGATTCGTTTCTCGTAACGTCCGTGTCGTGGTTGATTTCATGAGCTCCTGCTAGTTTACCTTTACACTTGTCGAGTCTTCGGTAGGAAGTGCTAAAAGGATTGCAATTATTATAGTGTACCAATCGTTTAACTGTGATTCTTGTGCAAGAATAACGGAGCGTGCAGTGAAGGGGAGCAAATCTGAAAATAACGTGTGCCTGAATGAACCCACTTAATGGCTGCTGGTATAATTATTAACCGTCGACAGTGTGTTTAACGAGCTGCTGTTGTATCGCGATGCGTTACGATGTTCCCCGGTGCTTCATCTTAATATCACGTCTGCGTATTATGCCGTTCTGTTCGCATCGCGATCCAAATTTCCCCACGCTCAAACCCCTCTGTCTCGTAATTTTTCCACGACGACTCGTTCGAGCGCTCGCGTGTGCACGCGCCTTTCCGTTCTACTCTAATTTTCCTTCCATTTCACGCTGTCGATGAATTTTCGTTCTCCACGGTACGATGATTATGAATTCCCGATTAAAAATCATTTCGCGACAGATATCGAATCGAGAATATTTAGCTCTCCCGTACTGGCCCGTTCGCTGCGCCCGACGTGCCACTTCATTTCGAAAAAATAAAACAAACGAGTGCCACGGGTAACGTCGAAAAACCAATGTTCAACTGTGATTTCCGAGTGAGAAAGCTACCATGTTGCATGAGTGAGATACGCCGCGCTTCCGCTACAGATACATGTGTATGCGTGATTATAGAGTTTATCGACATGACATACGCGATCACGGATCTTTAATTCCAACTGGCGATTAATGCACGATTATTTCGTTAACCCTAGAACGCAAACGCTTTCCACCTTTCTTGGTACAGTCACCGCTGACGATGTTTCCATTGGTTTTTATCGATCATGTCAACGAGAGATCATATGCTTTTAGAATGAACGATAATATGGGGTTGAATTATATCCTGAAATACGTATTTATTTGACTGTCATCGCGGTCAGCGTGTCGATTATCTTACGAGGCATAACCACTTGCACTGGAAAGACGTGTCACGCACGTTGTCGTGCTTTTGTCGCAGAATCGCTAACGACGTGGTGTACACGTCGTCAGGCAATTGTCACAGAAACACTGGACCCTTCTGGCACACGCATCTGTGAATTTCTTGCCAGCGCAAGTGGTTAAACGTAAAGATCAGTGATGGCCATCGGTGGCCGCCATTACGGTGAACGTGTTAGATGCAAACGTTCGTGAGATTTACGACTTTGCTAGGATCTTTGTTCCTCTTTTATGGTATTACGCGTTTTATCGTTAATGTTATTCGATTATTAATCCACAATGAAACGTATTATGGAAAATAGTTAGTACACATCAACGCGAATAGAGAATTATAACCTTAATGACCTTACTGATTTTAAATCTTTGATACCGTAGATTTATGAACCACAATCGTTTGATAGGTTTAGCGTTAATGCTTCGTGTGATACAAAATTCTCTTTTATACATCGCGTGCCTCAAAATTCACGCAGGATTTCAATTTTGCGCCACTTGTGCGGTAAAGTGTTGCCAACGATAAAAAGGACAGCGTGACAGTTGACAATTCAGCTGTATTAAAAATGGAGCGGACGCGAAAGGACAACGGGTCTTCATTCTTGAGCAATATTCACAATTTTTAATTAAAAATCTGTGTTTTCTGCCAACATTACTTGCGTGAATTTTGAGGCACGTATATACGCAAAGAATAACTGTTATTCTTCACTTTCTTTTTCATTTATATCAGAATACTATTCTTTTTTCTTTGGCATATTAAATCAAGTGGTCTGTTCTTAATCTGCTTTGCAAATTTAAGAATTGATTTAATTATAGCATGATTCACGAACATATTGCGGTCAACTTCTGCTTTAGCCATAGTTTTATCAGTTGCCAATTGAGTTTTATTAAGTATCGTTTTCGATTAGATACTGATATTTTCTGTCATTAAATCCTATTATTTAATGTACAAAGATATATACTAAAAGGTACATGATCTAAAATCTTTTACACGTAAAAATTACGAACGTTTGTGTTTCAGAGTTAGCACTAGAACTACCAAACCACAAAAGTAACAAGTTTCATGTATTTTATTTTCATATCTACAAAAAGATACAGCTACTTCTGATGAAATTAATATTTACTCTGATACAAACAGATTGTGTATTCCTATTTGTTCGTGCTACGTCACAATTTCATATTATAGGTTGCTAGTTCTGGTATTAAGTTAACATTGCTCACTGTGTTATTGTAAGGTATCTGGCAACTGATGGTGAATCGTGTAGAAGGTAATTCTACATTTAAAAATACGCCGAAGAGAAGATATATTTAATATTTTCTAAAGCTTCGTGTTTTAGAAAATGGAGATTAAAAATTCACAAAATTCGCTTCCTCGTATTAAAATCTTAATGCTACGAATTTCACCACAAATTGTTACTACACCTATTCGTGAACGTTCGTTCCTCGCAAAAGCTGCGATCGTTTGTGTTCCAGGGTTAACATCGAACGTTTCGTCGTGCACTTCAGAGTCATCGAGTCGATACTTCTTCCTCGATATCTCTCCTTACCGTTATCGGACACGATCGACGTCTTTGAACAGCTTGTATCGCGAAAAATCAAATATGTTGGAAATGTCGAGCAGGTTCGAAAATAGTACAAAAAGGAATGGCAACGATGAAAGATAATGGAGGCGAGTAGACGATAGCCAGGTATTAAACGTCAACGCATAAGGTACTAAGACCTTACCAAGACCTTTTCACATAAACGCAAATGAGACAAGTTCGCGAAACTCTCCTTCCCATGACATTAACCTCGATCAATGGCAAGACAATCCACCTCTGTATTAAGATGACACCTACGCCCGGACGAACAGTTCAGACTCAGTTAACCAGAACGGAGTTAATTAGAAAAACACGAAGAGCACGAGACGTGTCTCGTTGTAACGATCGCTATGAGTCTACAGTGGGTCTCATCGCCGATTATATCAACCAGTAAGATTAATTTCATTGAGGCCAGCGACCAAAGTCATTTACTATTCGAATCTTCGAGCCGGATGCTGGTTTCGTCTTTACCTCTTTGGCTACCCTGAGTTTCACCTGCGTCAAGTCCGTTGTTGCCTGTTGAGCCACCTGACTCACCCCTGCCACCAACCTCCAATCGGGCCTCCAGCCAAGAAACCTTTTAAAGAACCGACTTGCGTATATAGCTTTTTGCTCTCAACCGGGATGATCAGTTCAGTGCATGGATGAAACCTTTAACGCATATTCATTCGATCCTCTATTTGCCGCAATTGAATCACGCGCGTTCCAGTACTCGGAGTCGTCAATTGACGATTCCACCGGCTACACGTGATTGCAGAAAATGTGCGACTCGTACATGTCCCAGTTTAGAGTACGCACATCAGTCACGGTGTTAGTATAGACGGTAACGCTTGTCCAGTGACGCACACCCATTGCATCTCCATTGATCGTGCACGCCACGTGCATCTTGGACAATCCCGCGTCAGCTTCCAACCGAAAGGAAGAAAGAAGGAAAGAACAGCCTAGCTTCCACGCGATAAGCAGTGGTAGCCGCAAGACCCACCTCACCATCCATGCTCAGCCTGGCCACCCACTGCGAAGGACAATGGTAAGGCACCGGAGTAAAGGTTAGCCAGTCGTTATCAATCCGGCTGACGGAATAATACGAAGCAATCTGCTCCGTGTTCCATTCACCTCACTGGTTAAGGACGTCCTGCATCGGGAGGTGATTTATAAAACCCTGGAAAATCGTGTGCGACAACGGAGGAAGACTTCCTCGTTAGGGCTAACGTATCCTGACCACTCGCGTGGAGCAATCTCGTTCGTTTTTAACAGAATCGAAGTATTGGCACTGTTAAAATTGAATTTAATGGAATGCAAGATTACTATGTGACTATGGATTACAATCTTAGATGTTTCTATAACGAGCAATGATAAGGTACAGGTTGTTAGATGACACCTGACGTGAAATACTCCTTGACGTAGGACCATTTGAATTAATATTCCAGTTATTTAATATTCTCTCTTAATGAAAATTTTTTGCTGCTAATTTTGTAGAATTAGTCTCTGTTAATATATCCGCGACCATTTGCTTTGTTTTATATACGTAATCATGGGTTTTCCGCTTGCCATTCTATTTGATGTCAATGTGTTGGCTTCCTTGATAGTATACTCTGCCAATTTTGTCGCACTTTGGTTGAAAAGATATTCATTCTCAAGCTCTCGTCCTTTGCGTGAAGCTCCTTTTCCAATTGCTTCAGCAATGTTCTTTCCTGAATAGCTAAAGCGAGGATCACGCACTCGGTCTCGATAATTGATAGAGCAACAGACTGCTCCTTTTTGTACTTACACGTCCGCTCCCTGGAAAATAAATACATTAGCAGAATACGATTTTAGATCTCGGTCTGAGCTCCAATCCGCGTCATTGTAGCCTTCAATCTACCCGTCGAAATTCTCTTACATGTTAGTTTGTAACTTATTGTCTCCTTTAAGTATTATAGTTGCGTTTTATTGCAGTCCAGTGTTGATGTTTGGGTTTGTTATTACAACCAGCTGAATTTACTATGAACGCAATGTCCAGTCTGCTTCCTTGAACCAGATATAAAAGGCTCCCTAATGCCTCTTGATAGAGTTGATTTCTTATTCTCGTCTTCTGAGATCAGTTGTTTATTCGGGTCGCAAGGTGTTCTTGCAGTTCACACGCGTTTTTCACACGTTCTCTGACAACAGAGGCAGAGATCTCTTGTGCTAGTGACAAGCTTCTTAACAGCGAAGAAATTCAGGTGGTCTAATCCGCGATGCTACATGAAAGAATGCGTTTGTTGCTGAGAGCAATGCAGCTGCTCCGTTCTGATGACTGATCTGATACATAAAACGTCTTTTACCCGAATGTTCGCCCATGTATGCGTGTTTCCAGGCCACGTTTTCCACATCCTTGTACCTTAAGTACTTTGTCATTGACGATTCTTATCTGTTTCATCGGTGATGGCCGCAAATCACAGAGCCATTCCTCATGCCTCGTCATGTGCACCGAAGCTCCTGAATCAATATACCACAATTCTGATTTCATTTTATTCTCTGCAGAGAAACCTATTACATAGTCGGACAAATCATTGCTATTGGTGCTATTATCCTCTCATTGGATCCCCTTTCAGCGACGATTTCTGCTCAAATGATCATAACCATTGCAGTTAAAAACATTTCACCCCTTTGCTCGATTACTCTGCTTCTGATTGCTATTCACTTCGTGTCGCTTCAATATAGAAGGCTGTGAGGAGTCTGACATTCTTACATGCTGTCGCAATTTCGTCTTCACAAGGCCGTCATCGGAACTCTCCAGAGTCATCATCATAGACTTACAATTTTCTGGTAAAGCTGTCAATAGCAGAGTCTTCAACCATTCGTCGTCCACTACGATGTGAATGCTTCTGAGATTGTGTACGGCTGACATGATTTCGTTCACGTAGTCTCCTCTGCCTGCACATCCATCTAAGGTCATTCTGGTTAACTTTCTCGGTTAGTCAACCTTACGGAGCAGACCAGCATTGTAGAAGGCCTCTTCAAGGTTATTCCGTACCTCCCTTGACGTGTTCGCCTCTTGGACAAGAACGTAGATCGTGTGGCCCACGGCTAAAATCATCTTTAATCTTGCCTTCTTATCCATCCTTGAATCAACGACTCCCTCTGCGTCATCTGTCTTTATTTCGCATTCAATGCAGGTTCACGAATCTTCGAGTTTGGGGCAAGTTCTCCTCACAAGCTTCCAAGTTGCGTAATTTTTACGTCAATTCAGATTTTCCATGAGTTGGACACTCCCAAAATGGTTCCACGTACCTGAATTAGGTAAAGCAGTCAGAATCAGAACTGAACCACTGACTTGTTTCAGTTGGTTCTTCGTGGTTTTCTGATTGACTTCGTTCTGATTAACCGATCGAGTCTTGGTATACATTTACTGACAAAAGTTAAGAAACAACGTAATCATTTGACAATTTTGGTGTATTCTCTATCTTCTAAAATACATAGGTTGAAACTAAAAATAACATAATAAGATATTCCATACATCGGTAAACTATGACTTTTTTCAAACATACTTGTGCAAGGATCACAATTAAATTGAATCGAAGGAAAAGCTGCGTGACGTTTAAGATCTGATGCCTTAATATAGAGGTGGATTTGTCTTGTCATTGGTTGATATTGAAGTCATGGGAGGGTGAGTTTTGAATACTGTGTTTCCATAATCGGTTAATAAGCGTATTCTGGAATGGTTCGTCTGTCGAGTGTCTGTCTAGTTAGCGTAAAAAGGTCTTGGTAAGGAGCCCTTGTGTGTTAGCGTTTGATACCTGGCTATCGTCTATGCGTCTGAGCAGATAAACATTTGTAACCGACGAGCAGTTCGGTCGTTCATCGATGCCGCATACCGATACCGATTTCGAATTACCGATACCCGAATGTGCTTTCCGTTCGAGGTCCACGTGAACGCATAGATAGAAAACGATGCAGTAAACCTTCGTCGATCGCGATGTTCCAGTTGTACGATGTCCTCCGTTATTGCGAACATTTGAATGGATATAACGTAATGAGTCTATGTGTAGTATTTATGAATTAATATTCATCACTAACCTTTATTGTAACTACTGTACATTTGTTCATAGGTACGTGCTTAGACGGCGAGTCTAAGGGAGGGAAAGCGCGTGAGGAAAGAAAATGAAGGAAAAATGAGGAAAATAGAGGGGGGGAAAGAATTTTCGACGAGGCAATGGTGGAAGCTTAGTGATAATAGACGCGTGTACGTAAATTCGAGAAATCCTTCACTGGCCGGCGGATAATTGCGTCTATATTTTTGCGTAACCAAAGTTTTAGTAATCGAAACGATAATTTAGTAACGTTGCGGATTCGTGTATAACGACGTGTTATGTACGGAAGAAAAGCGAATGTATTACGAGATACTTTTAGTTGTAAATAGATTTATTTTATTCAGATGTGTATATGGATATGTGTATGTGTGTATGTGTTTATGTATGTAGCCATACATAGATATGTAGGTGCATACACATATGGTAATTATTATTGCTATTATTAATATTATTATTATTATTATTATTATTATTGTAATTATTATTATTATTATTAATTATTTTTATTATTTTTATTATTATTATTATTATTATTATTATTATTATTATTATAGTTAGTATGCTCAGTGACATTTTGAATGTCAGGACAAAGTTTGACTAAAGAGGACGTATTCGATGAACATGTAATTATTAATTTGTACTCGAATCGAAATTTTGTATTTTTTACCTCTCTTTTTTTTCTTTTCCTTTCTTCTATATTTTTTTATTTTTTTTTTTTTTTTTTCTTATTTTTGGAACGAAGCCCATGTTGACTTGTTGATTCTATTATTGTTGTTCTGCATTACGTAACGCTGTTTGATAACCTATTGAAGTGAAATATATCAAAACTTATTTCTTAACGGAATATGTGCTTTTGTTTTTAATCGAATTACCTGATAAACGAATCTTGCGAGAAACGACACGCGATATGCAGATTTGTGAGGATCGTGGAAATTAACGTAGCGGAACTTATACAATTCTGAGCTAGGTTCCAAATGATCCCGATAATACCGTTTTACTTTTGCAAAACTTCATATAATTGTGGCAACTCTCTAGCTTTGTAACTTATTGTTAGCCTTCTCCCTGAAAATCCTTTAAAATATGTTATTCGCTGAGTAACATTAAAACTTGTTCCTTTGGAGTTTTAACTCTGTAGTAGAAAAGTTTTTAATTAGAACTTTATATGAAAACTGTTTAAACGCGATGATTAATGACCTACGGATGCTATGTTTTAATACGATTACGATGACAATTTATCTTATATTTAAGCAGAAATTTTATTTAACTACGAAGAATGTTCTATAAATGTTTATCGTGCTTTGTAAAGTACGAGGAGAAATGAAAAAAAAGATATGTTATAGATTCTTGTTTTTCCCTTTATTTTATGGATATCGGTTTTGGATTAATACAAATTTTAGTACTAGTGTATAAGGATATCTGTTTAAAAATCTACGTTTTATGCCAAATACAAAATAAATCTCTCGATGCATCTTCTGAATACGTTTTGCATCTCTTAAGTTGTACATAATCGGAATATTGTTTGCGAATAATAAAATTTTTAACACAGTTTCATTACACACACGTTTATTAAAGATAGAAAATAAAACTTACGTTTTGCCGACGAGATTGTCGAAAAATAACAGTAAAAATGTTGGTATGGAAAAAAATATTTTCCATTGTTGCCAAATTTTGCATTGTTGTGTAACTCGCAAGAAAATGCGAACTGTTTGATACATCTCAGGGATTGGTTGAAATCTATATTTCTGCACGTTCACTAATTTACGGTGAAGGTTACATAATTTCAAATTGTGTAAGGTCAGGACATAGTGAAACACTACGTTGCAGTAATTTGTAACATTGTATTTGTAATATAATAATATTGATTATTATATTAAGTATCATTTATTTTTTTATGGAAATAAACAAATATTTTATTTAATTATGTAGCAATATTTTATTATTTTTGAAGTATTAGAATTTTGCAAAATTGTGTAAATTTTCATTTTTCCAAATTCAAGGTACTAACGTTATTTCTTTGCTTTTCATTCTAATAATACTGTTAATTTTTCTGGAAAAATATCTGAATGTTAATTCTTTTCGATAAAGAAAATTTTTGAAATAAAGCATCATGGTTTCTTAATATAAATATTATAAATTTTTATTTTGTAAACTAATTATTTACGTTAACACGGTTAATTTTTATTTTAATATGCCTGATTTTTTACTATCTTTTATTAAACAAAAATTTTGAAAATAGAAGATTAGGAAATTTATAAAATTTGTAAAACAATTTATGAATATCGCAATTGTTTACTTTTATAATAATTATTTATGATTTATAGGTATTGAAAAGCTACCTCATGAAATGACATCATGATTAATATGTTCCTACATTGCACATTAATTGTATAATAAAAATTAATTGCCCTTATTACTAGTAAGAGATGCAATAATAAAAATAAACGCTTTTAAACATATTTTGTCGCGTGTCATGTACACATATGATTCTTAAATTTAAAATACTAACAATTACTGATAAAACTATAGTGTAGTCTATAAAATTGTACATACTATGATAGTTGACAATCTATAAAAATAGCTCTATTCAAATTTTCCGTAGGAAATTTCGATTCTAGAGAAACTAATTTATAAAGTATGCAAGGTATGTGCTTATTTGGAAAAAATTCATTATCAATTTAGTCATTTTTCTCACCATTCATCTATATATCATTTATATTGCTTCATGCAACAATAATTCTTGAACGATAATCCTGTAGCAAAAGAAATATGTTTTACAAAATTTAAACAATAAAAAATCTAATTTACATTACCAGTGGGTTTGATTTATTGGCTTTTTGAACAATCTTTGTACTAAACGTTAAAATATTGCACACGTCTACATACACATGCTTAAAATTTTAATATATACATATTATATCACATATTATGTATATATTTCAATTTACATATTAATTATAATATAAATATTGCAATAAATATTATATAATGTAATTATGCATAATAAATTACATATATTAGAATATTAGGCATGAATTTCTCAAATAATTATCGACTGAATTTTAATAAAAAAAAGTTTGTTAGTACAATTTTAGCTGACATATGCCTTTCAATTTTTAACTTCGAAACAATTTCTCAGAGATAATATGGAAATAACATCTTATTTTACGCATTAAAATGGATAATATTCACCGTGTACAGGAAAAATTTATTATTCGAAATAAACGCGTTAATAATGGAATTAAATTTCGATTATCGTACAATTAAATCTGTACACATGACGCATAAGTATGATAATACCGTGGGTTATTTTCAAGATTCGACGTATGCAAAAATATAAATATAATTTTACAGCTTTGTTTTCAATCGACGAGATAACAGCTGTTTTATTGCAAGGTATTTCCACGATTGCTTACTAATTAAGGATAAGTGACTAATATCTACCAGAGATTTATTCATTACACGATATGATACGAGGTGTTGAAATATTATCTGTTTACAGATATGTTTACGTGTAAACGCGGAGATCATGATAATTGCCGACATGAAATCAATTCGCCTGAAGTAAGGTATGTTGCTTTGCCTATATACAGGTATGAGAAATATTGCCTTGTCACGTTAATATTATGATATTCCTATGCTATAAATATGGAATTTAATTTTTATTTCTCAACGCTAATTTTGCTTATTTAATTGATATTTAATTATTGTTCACTTATCGTTTATCTTTTATCGCTCCATGGTTATTTATCTATTTATTATATATAACGAAAATGACTGTCCTTAATATGTTATAACTTGTTTATAGCAATTAATCGATATAACATTAATTTTATTTATTTATTCATTATTCAATTATTACTTATTATTTATTTATTTATTTATTATATAATACAAGTGATCCTTTTCAATTTGTTACTACTTGCTTATTCCATTTACTAAAAAGCATTAAGTATACACGTATAGAGGAGTATGAATAAGTTAAAAAGCTGAAATGCAATAATAAAAATTGGTTTGATGAAATATTTAATTTTAAATTTATTCTATTTCGCGATATTTTAATATTTAAACGTATATATGCAAGCCAAATCGATTACTAATAAAATAATAAATTTATGAATAACTGCAAACTTAACTTTTTTATCAATTTTACCATCTGTACATACTGAGAATATCATACGTAAATTTGTTTAACATATTTAACGTGTTATTGAAAGAAAATATATATATTTATTTAATTATAATATTTATATAATTTATATAATTATACATAAATTTATTTGATTTATTTAACGTATTATTGAAAGAAAAAATATATAATCTTAAACAATGTAAATTTATTGTAGATGGAAATGGAAACCAATTTTTTGTACGTTTTTTAACAGTTAACAAATTAATATATTTATATAATAATATTTAAATATTAACATCAATTTGGAATATAATATTTTAAACAAAATGATTCACACTATCTAGAAAATTCTTCTGTATTTCTCGCTCTCTTACACTCTTATTAACACATGTTTACTCATTGACAATTTTAACGTAACTGTTTCATTCTGGCATATTCTTCTAAACATTTTTTATCAACATTCACACTAGATTCCACTCGCACATATTATCTTTATATCATCCCAAATGACTTTCATTTATTCTACCTCAATACCATTCACACATATAAAACCAACACTCACACTCTCATAAAACCAACATTTATGAAGTAAGCTAGCAATTGATAAAATTAAATAATAAAAATTACGTAAATCGTATACACGTTTCATTTCGAAAAATTGAAAAATGAATTACGACATAATTACAAACTTCATCTAACGTTTCAATTTTCTGCTACTTTGCATAAGTGGTTTCACGTTATTGCGATGTAAATATATACAGCAGAAAATAAGTCTAATAAATTTATTCTTTTTAAATTTTTACTTAGACTATTTTCATAATTATAAAACACAAAACCATTCTTATGTCTCGAATTTTCAACTTCAAAATATATTATACTACAAGTTAAATGTTTATTATTGTACACTTATTTTCATATTATTATATTATATTATATTATTTCACATCTACTATTCTTCTACAGTTCAACATTGTTATTAAAGAGACTATATGTTATAAATTGAAATTCCAGGCTACACTAGATTAGTAAATATTTTAATCTTTACACATGAAAAATTTCTACCATATATGAATACCTATGCAACATTAAATCTGCTACAATTTATTTTAATTCTGGTTTACGAATTATACAAATCATCATTTTGTAATAAAGTTGACATCGTTTGAAAGATTAATTAATACTATTCGTATTTACATTCATAAGAGTTTTGAAATTCGTGTCGTAAAACCATAATAATTTATATCGTCCCAATTGTTAGCTTTGAACAATTTTTCTTTTATAATACAAAATTCAGGATTCTTATCAATGAGAATATTTATCGTGCGTTAACAAAGCTTTCTATCAATATAAACATTGTTTAGGGATTGAAATAAATCGCCGCAGAATTAATGTCGCAAAAGCATTCGTACTGTCAATATTAGTCACGTGTAGGAATCAAAATATTTACTAATCTGGTCTGTCTTGATTTTTGGATTACTTTCATACGATACATCTATTTCCGCTAATAAATTTTTGAATTCGCCTGGTTGAGGAACAATAATTATTTGAAATTGGTTGTTGGAGGAGTATATATAATTTTATAATTTTATAACAAATTTCACACAGTGACTCTCAAAGAATTTCGTTGTTTTCTGAACTCAGTCATCGACTTCGAATAATTGCTATATTTCTGTGATATAAATTTTAACCCTTTGCACTCGGCGTTTTTTCGTTACAGAAAAATAGTAATCCAAAGACTTTCTCTCATAAAGTCAACGATATTTTTAAAACGGTAAATGAGAAATCGTGTGTAAATTAAGACGTAGAATTATTCTGCTTCGATATTCCACGCATCGTTTGGTAATTGTAAATTTGATATATTAATTAACATCCACCTTTAGAATCTAATTAAATGGCGACTGAGAGGCACCTCTCGAGTGCAAAGGGTTGAAATCCTTGTAACTGGCAATACGTGTCCTAGAAATTCTACTTTCTATTCATGGAAACTTCATTGCAGAATAACATCTTGGTATGAGACAAACAGAAATTAAAGTAAATTGTCATGGGACCAATGCCATAAAGACAATCGTGCTATAGCAATTTGTCACATGCAGAAATCAAAATATTTACGAATTTAATCTGTCTTGACTTTTTGATTAGTTTGGTACGATATAAGAACTTTGAACTTCGTATTACAACAGTATCTGTTTGAAGTGGACAATTGGAGAGATACAAATACTTTTGTACAAACTAAATACAGAGATGTTAAAAAATATCTACTAATTTGCAAAATTAATTTTGTAAAATAATAACTAGAAATGTATTTGAAATATTAATAGATAAGTATCGATCAAGTGTTTTCACACAAAAATTTACAAAATTTTTTAAATGGTGTTCATCACTTTGATTTGTGAACGGTTTAATTATTGATTTTAAGTAATTTCTCTATTTTTTTTTTTTATTTCTCTCTCTTCTCTGTTTCGAATTTTTAAATCCTTATTGCTGGAAATATATTTCGTATCAATTAAACTGTCGACTGAACGTTATTCTGGGATAACAATACAGCGTTAGTAAAGTAAATTGCCTCGGAATTAATATCGTAATCGTGTTTGTACTATCGAAATTTGTCAGATATAAAAGTCAAAATATTTACAAACCTAATCTATCTTGACTTTTGGATTATTGAGATATAACATATATAGCATCCTCGTAAATGAGGATTTTGAAGCTCGTGTCATAAAAGAATACCGATCGTTTAAATTCAAAAATTGTATATGTGTACTTCAGAGACTTACTATTATAGCAACTTATAAAATTATTCGCTCTGTTGAAAATATGGAAAAAACGATTGAAATAATGAGATAATGAAGGACTTTTCCAAATTTTTTTTATTTATAGAATTATACAATTTACTGTTCATTAATAAAATCGTGGAAAGAAATGTGAAAAATTGTTCTTTATAATTTAAGAAAAACAAGTTAAATCCCTTTCTGATAGTACGGCGTATGTTAGACATTGAAATACGTAAACAGAACATAATTGTGAAATAGATTGCAACAAAAACAATACCGATGTTAAATGGGACCTTATAATATAATATGGGTATCTTCAATTTATAATAATATACTAATACTATATATTATATACTATATATTATACTAATATATAGTATAATATATTAATATTAATTATACTCGATCTTCTCGTAAACGAAGCTTTATACAAAATTTTCATTTCCTTCTTTTCTACTTATCTTTTCATAAGGTGTCATCTTCTGCTCGATTGTACCATATTGTACCACTAATAACGGAACACCCTGTATACAAACGTCTTCTAAAGCCTAGGATAAGCATAACAGCCAAGGGTAATTATTTATTTAAGTGGGTTTGCCTTAAGTTCGCTTATTTCTTTCTCTTTTTTGGAAAAATGGCTTTCTGTCATCAATAAGTACGAAGTAACATATTTCTGCCACTTTTCCAACAAAATCGTAAAATTTCAGGAAGCCGTAGAATGCTCGCACCGATTTCGATAATTTTTAATTACGTTACTGAGGACGAAATTGCGAATAATTTTTATTTGGAAAATATATCTCGTCTGGCCTCAATTTTACAGATATATGCGAAAATTGTTGGTACAACTACACTCAACTCTGCTTATCCATGTGTCGATGACAGAGACTCTGCAAGGGCCCGCCGCGCGTCTAGTGTACATAACGGGTGGACAAAAACTCGGGTATGTCAACTTGCTTAGTCGTGAGGCGATCGGAATACTAATTTGATCCAACCGAAGCTAATTAAGTGATATCAATCTAGTGCAGCTCGGTTCGTATTACTATTCGACCACACATTTCCTACGTGATTCTTTTCACAGCCACCCGTTGTAAACGCTCGCTGCATGTGTTCATGAAACACTAGACGGGTGGCAATCACGATACACAGTTTCGACACATGTAAGACAATTTCATGTAGCAGTACCAACAACTTTCGCAATTATCTAGAAAACTAAAACCGAACGAGAATTATTGTTCAAATAAAACTTATTCAGAATTTCATGCCCAATAGCATAATTCAAAATCATTTTGATCGATCCACGTATTTCGTAGCTTCTCCAGATTTTACATTGTCTTTTGAAAAAAAAAAAAGAAAGGCACGTTACATTTTTAAATTCCCCTAATCTATTACATACTTCTTATCTTTGCTAAAATATAGTATTTTTGACAAGGAAGGAAGGAAGTGAGCAGATTTAGGGCAAAGCAACTAAAGCAAATAATTAGTCGGCCCAACGTGTTTGCTATTACAGATTTAGTGGAATTTTGGGCGTGCAAGAGGTGGTTCTCACAATAACTCGTAAGGAGGCAGAATGAGCGACGGCTGGCAATTTTACAGTCGAATGAGAGAGCACTTCCTTGCGGCAAGAGCAGCGGGGAAAAAACGGAAACCGATGCAGCAGTGTTCAAGCGGCATCGTGTGTGTTGCGTCGGCTCGAGGGGTGATCTCGCTTGCCCTTTGAGTGATTTATGGACAGACTGCTGCGACTCCGTCTACTTCACCTATTCACCTCGTTAGAAAGGATAATGTATTCATGAATGGTCAGACTCGTTCCTGCGCGTTACCGTGAACTTCTAAACTCCACTGCGAAGGTAACTGGCTGGAACAACCTTTAAATCGTATCGGCCTACATACACCTACGTGCATCGTGCTTCCGTTATTAACTGAATTATAATTCCTTTCATTCTTTTTCTCTTTTTTTCACGCTTGTTTACGAGACCACGATGGATTGCTCCAATATTAACAGATTTAATTAACTCATATCGTAGGATGGCGAAAACTGGCTTTGAGACACCAAAAATCGATAAAACGATAAGAACGGAATAACGCAAACTCAAAACTCGTGAAACTAATTTAACTTAGGAAAGGAACACCAAGGTAACGAAACGAAAACACACAAAGACGCACTCTAATTTCACTCTCTTTCCAACACCGAGCGACTCACGCTCGTGCTGGTCACAATTGATTTCTAAGGACTCTGTTTTGGTCGTCGAGGACCATGCTTTTGTGCTTTTATTAACCTACGCTTCACCTCTCCGTAGGGACCCCGCAACTTAATTTCGTTACCCAAAATAACTTCTCCATTTGCTTCTAGAAAATATTGGTCGGTTTATAATTTGTTTTTGTTGGTAATGGCCGATTCGCGATTTCTTTCCGAAATGGTATCCTATAATATCAAGTTTGTTAATATCGTAATTATTTTTAAATTAAAGTAATCGTCTCTTTTTCTTGTTAGTGAAAATACGTGGTTTCTTTTACCCGTAAACTTGACGGGTGTCCGTAGAAAAAGGTATGCAGAAAACGTACGTAAACCTAGTGCTAGCCTTCAAGTGGTGACCACTATTATTACGTGACGTCAAATTGACTATCAATTAACTATCAATTAACTATCAACAATGAGGACACGAAGTCAAATTGGCTTCCTATCAGTAGTGATGATTTGAAGTTAAATTGACTTCGTATCGCTAGTAGTGACACGACGCCAATTTGACGTATCATTACATACCTAGATCTTGTAAGTATACTACTACATGCTTAGATATCATCTCTATTGATACGAAGTCAATATAACTTCAAGTCGTCGCTATTGATAGGGAGTCAATTTGACTTCAAGACGCTACTATTGTAGTGATACAGTGTCAATCTGACGTACATGACTTGACTTACATCGCATCATTATTGTTGTTTTAGACGCCAATTTGACGTATATCACTACTCTAATAATTTAAAATTAGAATATGCATTATACGTGTCAGAATTGAATTCGAATTTACTTTCAGTCGCGAAGATAACTAATCAATGTTATGACGTAAATTTCAATTAGTATGGCGCGATAGTGTACAACAAATTAGATGGAATTGAAATGACAAGGTTAAGAAAGGATCTTGGCGTAGAAAATGTGTACTTTTGCGAATTTTTTTTTCAACAAAGTATTTATTCGATTACTTTGAAACATATGAGGTTTCATTAAGTACCTGTAAAAGTACAAAAAAAATTATTTTACATTTTTGGAAGATTGAAATTTGGAGTTATAACGGTGTATATGGCGAGAGCTATAGATCCTTCCATGTTTGACTAAAACAAGAATACAACAAATTTTTTCTGTTATTTATGAACGTAGCGTGTGGACAAATCTTTAAAAATGTCAAGAAGTTGAAAATTGGTAAAATGAGGCCACCTTGGAAAAGAGTAAAAATTTTACCTCTATTTATGTATAAAAAAGTTGTTTAAATTATTTATTTTGTTTATTTTATAGGGTCGTCTACAAATACATGTATTATAGTATATGTATCGTAAATTTGAAGTGAATTGGAAGCCTATTTTCTGAAATGTCTTTCCTGCCAATTTGAAAAAAGTGATTTTGAGAAAAATGCGTGCGTAGACATGCGCTTGCATACTTGTACGTAATGAATATGATGTGGGACCCTTAATAATTCGAGGATTACATTGTAAATTTGGAAATATATTCTTGGAATATTGTACTATTAATTAAGTCAATAAAAAAAATCGATTTTTTTACTGTCTATACTTGGATCTTATTTGTATCAGCTAAGAGAGTCTGGATTTTTGCTCAAATTTTGAACGCTATGCAGTGAATTGTAAAATTATAAAATATTTTAATTTGGGCGAAAAATTGTACAGGAATAATTTTAGTAATTGTCTCAAAATTTGTTATTTTGCTGAACGTGATGAATGGAATAATGGATAAAATACACTTTAATAAATAAAATGCTTTTATTCATGAATATTAAGCACTTTATGATTACTATCTTTACGAGTTTATTTAATAGTAATATTTTATTTTACATGAGTGTATTATATTTTTGTTGCCTTCATTAATTAAGTATTTTTAATAGCTTTTCTTTTGATCAACTGTGAGACCATTTCTGTTTCCTTTTTTGGTTTCGTCTGTATTTTAGAATTATGATTCTTAAAATTATTTTTTAAAAGGTTATGCTATTAAGAAAAATTTTTAATTATATATAATAATATATATAAGCATCGTGTTTAATCAGTGTTGCTTTTATGTCAGAATTATAATCCCCGAAATTACTTTTCCAAATTATTTTACGATTAGAAATGTTCGTACTCGTAACGTTTAATTTCTGTACAAACATTATATTTGAGCAATTGCCTTTTTTATTCCAGGATTATAGTACTTGAAATTATTTTATCATTAAAAATTTTCAAATTCATAAAGTTTAATCGTTTTACTAACTTTTTATTTAGTCACTGTCATTTTTATTCCGGATTTATGATTCTTCGGATTATTTTTTTAGGTTAGGTCCTCGTTAGGAATCTTCGTATTCATAACGTTTAATCCTCTCACAAACATCGCGAGAGTATTAATTCGTTTTATTTTCACTCCGAATTATAATCCTCAAAATTATTTTTTCGAGGTTATTCAGTTATTAGAAATTTTCACGCCCGTGGCGTTTAATTCTTTAGTAAACATCGTATTTAAATAATTCAATTTTTATTCTAGAATTATAATTTTAAAAATTATTTTTTTTGCCGTTACTTTATCATTAATAATTTTCTCACTCGTTGCGTTTTATTCTCTTATAAACATCGTATTTAATTAGCCTCATTTCTATTCAAAAATTATAAACTTCAAAATAACTTTTTTTGAGGTTATTTTTTAGGAAGAGAAAATTTAATATTTGTAATTCGAAACTTAATTTATTTATAAATATTGCGTTTGTAATAGTTTTCGTTTTAATCGATTGCGAGATGATTTTTATTTTGTTATTTAATTTCGTCTTTCTTTCAAAATTTTTGTATTATGTTATTTTTATCTCAAAATTATTAGCCCAGAAACTAATTTTTCCGATTAATTTATGATTCAGAATTCGTATGTCTGTAATAAACATTACATACAATAATTTTTCGTATCTAACAAATTAACAGTAAAACTATCAAAGGACTATCAATATGACTTGTATCGGACATGTTATTTTTGCAATTAGTGAAAATATGCAAATATGCCTGTATCAAAAATTAATATTGATTTTTATTCAAATATTCTGATCGTGTAAATTTTTTTATTTTCAAAATACCGCGTTAATTAATATTAATTATACGAACTGTATTTAGATACGCATTACACGTGACGGTGCACCTAATTTGAAAAAGTTGCGGTAATAAGATGGTGGAGCAGTTGTAAGATTCGAGACGGAAGGTACAACGGGAATCTCTAGAATTTGTTACGCGTTCGTTGTCTCAGATCAGATGGGCGGTATTTTCTTTTTATCGTCGAACTGGCGAGCGTTGTTTCCTGTCTGTCAGTTTCTGTCGATTAGTCGCGTCTAGTAGCAACGCGTAACGTCCCATTCCGAGCGCAACAAGAAAGAGGCTCTGGAGGCAAGGCGAGTGGCTTGTCAAGAGCTTCCTTCCGGCGATGTAGTATGTCAGGAAGGCATGGACGTCGGCGAAAGAGACCAGTGCTCGCCGAAGGGTGCTTCAAACGAATTAGTTGGCGCCAGAAAACTCACGGACTTTTATCCAAAAGACCGATACTAATCGATTTTCTTTTATTCTCCATTCTTATCCTCTTCTAATTACACTGCCTAACAAATTTTATCTTTTTCTCTAATCTGTAATATCAATTAGGTAATTCTTGCAGAGTTTACTATCTTGACCACTTTTATCCAAAAACCAGAATGAAACGGTTTTCTTCTATTCTCCATTCTTATCCTCTTTTAATTATTCTCTTCCTTTTCTGCCCAACAAATTTTTACTTGTTTTCTAATCTGTAATATCAATTAGGTAATTCTTGCAGAGTTTACTATCCTGACCACGAATCCGTAATCAAAATTGCTCTATTACCCTCCGTTTTCGAAAAATGTGAGTTGTTCCAAAATGGCAAGATTTTTGTCAAAAATGAATATATGAACATTTTCAACATGGATAATCAAATTTGGTCCAGAAGGAGAAACAACTATAACCTTCTAAAGTTCCTACTTCTCACATAATATTTCATTTTTGACAAAAATCTTTCCTTTTTGGAACAACTCACATTTTTCGAAAATCGAGGGCAATAGAGCAATTTTGATTACGGATTCGTGGCCAGGATAGTAAACTCTGCAAGAATTACCTAAATGATATTACAGGTTAGAGAAAAATTAAAAATTTGTTGGACAGTGAAATTAAAAGTGCACAAATACTAATGTGACCCCCTTTAAATTATTTCTCTGAAATCTTACCCACGAATTCACATTTTCAACGAGGATAGTCAAATTTAATTACAATAATTTCGACCCAGATTACAAATAATAATAATAGAAGGTGATATATAATTAAGTAAAAAATTACAACCTAATTACCTAGTAGTGACACATAATGTAAAACCACTATCATTAGCTTAATTACATGAAACGACGCACCTTCCATGGCTTCACGGTTATGTATGTATTACATATGTACTACGAAGTACAGTATGTATTGCGAAGAAGCTACAACGAATCCTAGGGTACAACGCAGACCAATAAGGTTACGAGGAAAGAAGTGATAGATTTGGTCGGTACTGACGACGAGCAACCGTTATTAAAATTCTTCTTGGCAGACGTATTGGTTAAGGGTAGGTCTACAGCATGGATAAAGTCGATTTACTTTTACTACCTTGAAGCAGCTCGGGTCGAAGCGTGGGCGCGAACAGTTTCTGAAGTACTTCGGTGAGTTATACCTTTCACTTGTCGAGCATCATTAAATGTTGGTTAAATTGGATCGTTGTTTGCAATTGTATCTCCAAATTGATACCATTTCAATTATGCTCTTTGATCCCACTTCCTTCACTGTCGATGCATCCTTGTCTTATTTGTTACACCGTGAACAGACGAACGATTGGATCGAAGCTGAAACAGCATACCAAGCATGTCGTTTAAAATAAAAAATCTTCGTTATTATTTGATATTCGTGAATTAACCCTTTGAGCTCGAGGATTTTTTTGCCTAAAGAAGGATACGATTTGAAAAATTTTCTGCTATAAAACAGTAAAAAAAATTACGATACTACTTTTATTATCATGAATATATTTTCTGAAAATTGGTAAAGAGATTGACAAGTGACGATAGGAGAAAATTTAACAGGCAGTTAACCCTGAAGAAACAACATTTCGTAGCGACTGAATACACGTTTGAGTGCACTGGTTTTTCGTAAACCAGATATTCGAGAAATCCATTCGCTTTCCTACTTATCAAGCACTGGAAAACGGTACCCTTTTTGTTTCTACCTCCGCGAGAAACTGTATATTCGAATAGAGGCAATTCATCAAGTGAGGAAATTGTTTTGGAATATTCCTTCGATGGCTCCATGTGAGGGAGGTATTATCTACGTACCTGAGCCACTTGGACGGTTTTAGTGAAACTTCCTCGAGTATCCTTTCTTCGAGGTGTCCATGTAGATGTCTGTAATGACAGGTGAGATAGGTGAACGTATAGCTGCACCTGACACCTGTTCATAGAAAGTGCTTGGGAACAGGAAATAGATGGACGTGAGGCATTAGTGTACCAAAGGTAGGAGGTTAACTGATATTCTGCTTTTAGTGATTTGTATGCATCCATTTGCTGTAGTATCGGTAGATGGAGACTGAACGTTACAATTTACTACATAGATGCTTGGTCAGCAGGATGTTATCTGGTCTTTGTACGAAATGAGTTGGATTTCGAATATGGCTACAGTAAGTAGTTGTTCGTACGTGATTTGGAAATTGTTGCGAGGAACTCGTCTAACCTGTATGCATTGTAGAAGATCTGATAAGCCTGATTGTGGAGCACACTGGAAAGTCCAGTTTGCGAATCTTGAAAAGTTCACAGTGAATATTATTGTTTTCTTAGGGAAGGTTATCCGTTCTGCCTTTTCGTAAAGTTTGTCCGACTTAATGGTGATCGTTATTGTTTCCTTCTGTTTTTATAGCTTTCTGTATAGTCATCTTCGGTCAATACTACAGTTGCGTTTTCTTTATTGACCCATGTTGCGATGTCTGCTTTCTTCCTTGGTCTTTTAACGTATTGCTTTTAGTTCTTGGCAATGCCAGATTTTAACCTCTTGGCAGTTTTTAATACGCCATTGTATTTCCGACTTCGTTATTTCGCTAGTAGATAATTTTTCATTTCTTGATACCTTCTACTGGATATTATCTGGAATACTATAGAAATTTGTTTCGCTCTTGAGGTGAAGTAACAAACCTCTTCCGTTGAGATAGATAAGAGATGAAATATTCGGTTACGCTAAGTGTTAAGAATTAAATAATTTAATGGACTTGTCTACCTGTTTATCTTCGTGTATGGATATCATAAATTTCTCGTCTACGCATAATAAACTTGATTCACTTTATTTTAATCCGTGTTCCGTTTGATTATGAAGCTAACTATTCTGCCATCTACAAAATAGCTTTTCCTTAATGAGATTAATCGTTTCCAAACAGGATGAAGTTATTCAGAATTTGTCTGATTTCTCCATAAAATTGCATATTGAAGTTGAATTAATTCTATCTACAAGTAGAATGTTTGAAACATCAGTCATGCTCATGCACCGTTTCAAGACAGTAATGATATATACATGTAACTATCGTCATACAGTTTTTGAAGTTAAAATGAATAGCGTAATCGTAGTGTTATCTAATCAGAAACTTTACTTTATTTTCAAATATAATTTTCTTCTTTTTTTTAAGTATTTAGTTATATGCCTGCTAATTGAAATTTAACGTAAAGTATAAATATAAAGTCGTTTAAAGCATGGACAAAGAATATTCAAATAACGAATCACGTCGATACATATATCGCAGTATGAGTAGGTTTTGATTTATAATTAATTAAAAATAAAAAATGTATATACGAGGAATACATAGTACACGAAATTTATAAATTCATGAATTAATAGCTCGATTATAATGTATTCGTAATTGATGTTTTCTCTCATTTTTTCCACCTATATATGTGGATCTGTTATTTCTCTGGGCATAAAATTTTTACGACTGTACGGTATAATAATACTATTTAGATGCCAGATATCGCGTGATATAATATGAAATAAATGAATCACAATAGAGAAAATTCTACTACACGGAAAGAAATTTTGTATGCGCAGGAACATTTACGATCATGCACGCCTGCAGACGTGCAACTCAAGAGGAACGTTGATCGTAAAAGTGAAACGGAGAAATTTTATTTGAAAACAACGCGGCAAAGAAGAGATATAAATTGATAATATATCCAACTTTGGACTGTAATTAAGTATTACAATGTGAAATTAATTAGTAACCTATGGTTAACACGTAGCAGTTTGCGATATTTTACACTTTCAGCTTTCGCCTGCTTGCAATGTTTGAAAGCGAGTAATAAATTATAACGTTTTATAAATTTTGTTCCTTATTTGAATTTATTTAGCAAATTTTAATACCATCAATTATCCAACCCGAAGTATAATTATTTTAGAGAGATACCGTAGAAAATTATTTCAATGAATATAATATATAAAAATATAACATTTTAGTCGACAAATTTTATTTCATCAGGTTCTGGTCTATTTTTCGTTACAGAAGGTTGACCTTATCAAATATATTGATTCTATGCATTCGTGTCTAGGATTCGAGATTCCATTATATTCTAAACTTAGGATCTGTCACAAAACAGACAGCTGTCACGTGTGTATTAATTTTCGTTTCCTCGAGTTATAAATTCGTTTCTGAAATCTAACGGCCATACTAAAAATCTTCTAATGCAACGTAATGGCAAATTTTTTGAACAAGGTTATATTAAAATTCTTTGACAGTGAGCACAAGAAAATACGCAGTGGAAAGAGCCCTATGTCATCCGCTCTCTGTTGACGCTTTTGCATATCAGGTTTATGATGCGGGTCTTCGTATTATCGTATTTTAAGTAATTTTACTCAAATAACAATCGAGATTTATTATGCACTAACTTTCTGAATAAATTACGCGTAAATACACACGATCAACATGAGAAAATTTAGAAACTTGCAGATTCAATATCCTGTGTTTATATTCCATTCACAAGAAATACCCAATTTTGGATTGTACTATTGCAATACAAAATAGTCTGTACCCCGTTTCTGTGCATCATTTAATCACAAATTAAATAAAACAATATTCTGCATACATAATATTCTCTTTTCATTGGCAACGTTACGTTGTAATTAAAGATATAATATTCCAATTGCTCTAGAACCTTCCAAATTTCAAAAGTAAATGAACAAATAAAGTGTCATAACAAAATGAACGGAACAGCTAAAATTTGATAGCAGTTACCGGTTTCGCGCCATATTTGCTGCGACAATAATTTTTCCTCGACTCACTGTCCTGTACATTCGTACTATACTACGTATTCCTGTTTTCCATGGAGGTCCTCGATTCTGCCAACACGATTACCCTGGAAACCCTGTAAACAGTTAAAAGGAAATAAAAATGAAAGAATGAGGAAAGTGGGTTGAAGAACGAAAGTTGAACGTATGGTGCGCGAACGAAAATGGAAAAATATGAAGGATTAAAGGCACGAAGAGGAGTAGGAAGGGAGTCGGGATGAGCGGAGTGAAGTGAAGTCGCGAGGAGAAGAATGAAGTGGAATGGAGTGGAGATAAGCACATCGGGACGTTAAGAAACGAGCGGGCCTCCCCTTCTGCATCTACTTTCGTGTTTACACGTATCCCGGAGGCCATAAATAAGCTGGCACGGTGTCGGACACGGTCGCTCGCGCACGGGAAAACTTGACTAATTGCGAGAAACCTCTCTGACATCTCTGCCTGTTCCTTTCCGTCGAGATATCCTTCGTTGGCCTGTCCCTCCCATTACCAGCCTGGCCTTTTTCCCTCTCGCGAGCCGATCTTCCTTCTGTCCTTCTGTAATGTACAGTATGACACATCCCGCGGTTTTTCGTCGGCCGTTCATCATCCCGAGACTAATCTCTTCTACTTGAGCTCCGCTGACGCGTCATTTGTCTTCCTTTTGCCGTACCTATACGCTCCTCGGGCCAGCCACTAGGTTCCGTGTATACCCGCAATGCAATCTCTCCGAAAGATTTGCTTCGTCCTCTCGCTCGCTCCTTCCTTTCCCCCACTCCTCGGTGGCCAGTTGCCCTTTAAAAAAGATGGTCGCTAAGTCTCGTCGAACGGTCTCTCGAATAGCGCGTATATAAGCACGTATCGTATACGTACGTATGCGTCTACTTTATCGAGCGGTTAAAGAAATCTTATGGACGCTTGTTTATGTATTTTGCTATTTCAGCGCGTATGCAAATGGCGGAATGGAAACAAAGCGATCGCGAGATAGAAATTGTTATTCGATGCAAATTCGCGGTATAATTTATTGTTCGCATGATTGCGCATAAACCGCGTTCCTTTATAGTTAATAAACTCGTTCGGCTGGTCGACAAGACTACTTACATCCTGACAGCCTATCTCGTTCCTAGCCAAGTTTCACGATTTATTCCAGTATTCGCTGCTTCCTTGGTTATCTTTTTTTCGCCCGTTTTTTTACCGCACTGACAGTGATTACCTTATCGAATAACTGGACACAAAACGGGATTGTCTTGCTCGAGGTGTAGCGTGAAACACGAACGATTCTATCGGTAATAGATGTCGCGAAGCCTGTCGTCTGGGTAACCGAATTAATCGTTCAGGCGTTTGCCCTGGAGATGGCGTTGCATGAATGCTTAACATTTCGTAGATGATCGTCGTAATATCTGCCGCACAAACAAGCCATTGTGTTGACCACGACGGCGGCCCTTTGCGAGACACCGATTAATCTTCTTTTTCAACGACCAGCTTTCTTGTCACCGAGTTAACCAGCCAGTCGGTCGGTAGTCGACAGGTAAGAGTTTCGAAGCAGCTGCAACCGCGATGCTGAAATTGCTCATTACAGCCGTAGAATACGTAGATAATAAACTACTTTCACGACTGGCTAACAAAAAATTCAACTCGCGACAATTGCCGAACGTGATCGACGTGATCATTGTTGATGATTCAAAGGAATCATGTCCGTCAAATTTCCAAGATGGTTACGACCGAAAGTATCGAACAAAAGAAAAATGATTAAACTTTTTTTACCTCCATGAGGCAACTGTGTATGTAGGTCGTGTCGAATTAAAATTGCTTAATAGTTTTTTTTTTACTTTCGATACGGTTACCAAGATTTTAATATTACTTCGGTTTCTTCGTACAATTTATACCGAGTGCATTATATATAATTGGAGCAATCGATCGAAAAGTGCATCGCTTAAATATTTTAATAATCGATAGAGCTCTTGGTTTGAAAATATTTGAAAATATCTGCTGGATATATAGGTTAGGTTAATTTTAACGTGTCATTTTTAAATTATTTTCCTTTCAACTTTTGAGATAGAATTATGAAAATAATTAAGTAAATGAAATTATAAGTGTAATTAAATGACACAGAAATATAAATAAATTATAATTCGTTTATTAGTTGTCTGTACATATCGAGGAATGACGTTCTGTACATGACGTTCGTTTAAAATAAAATACAATTCGCGTTATTTTTGTTCCTTCTATTTATAAGAATGTGAATAACATATTTGTAGAAACTGTAGTAATAATTGTTATTTATTTTTACAGTGTCATATACGATTTATCGCAATTTCAAATTATATCGAACGTGACAATGAATAAGGTACACTTTCCATTTATGATTTATTACTAGACTGATTCGATCCATTAATTGAACGAAATGAAACGTGCCGTAAACATGTACACGAAACAAATACAAACATTCATCTATGAAGGTATGCAAATATTTGCTGGTTTTAACGAGTGAAATATGTATGTTGAACTAAAACGTTTGAACAAATGTAATATATTATGTATATATCTATATATAAAGAGAGAGAGCAAAAGTGAAATCTCAGAGTTATATCAGTGAAATTGGAAAAACATCGAGAATATAATATACAATATTTATACTACACTTATTACAAATATATATTATCGATACGAGTCACAAAAGTGTTTAAAACACTATTCATCGAGGAATAAATTTCTGTATACCACTTTCTGCTGTTGCGAAAGTCCTAAAATGATTTTTCATCGAATCATTTTCTAATTTTATTTATATAATCTTCAAACTTTTGCTTCACCATATATACCTAGCATATTATTTTAAACATCTTGCTTCAACTTGAATATTTCATTTGTTAAACTCTGTAAATTTGTGTGTGAATACATATTCGTATGCAAGTATGTGTTATGAAATCTTACTATATATTTACCGTTAAAAGTAAGCCACGCAATTGTAGCGACTTTAATTGGCCATAAAAGTATTCTGATATGCGTATAATTTTAAACTTTGAACTTTGCATTTAAACAAGTTTTTCTGAATTACTAAGTATAATAAATTATAGTTAATATAGAATGGCGATACCAGTGCAATATACGAGATACAAAGACGATAAATTTTAAAACAACAATACCTTAATACTTTTATACTCTATATACAATATTTTACAAAGTCGAAGATTATAGAATTGCACGTTCCATTTAGGAAAAAGTTTACTACTATATCTCTACGTCTTCATCTACAAAAATACTATTAATACCATATTATGTACTTCTCTATACTATACAGCTTTTGTAAGTAACATTTTCTCAAGTTGTTCAAAGTAAGGAAGATATTCAGATTGACATGGATCACTTAACATTAAACTATTTTGATTATTTCCATTATTGGTAAGTTGACTTTCTTCTGTCTTTTGTTGCATAGTTAATTTGACAATGATTGGCAATACTAATTTTTTAAATGTATGATATTTG
The DNA here is from genome assembly GCF_001483705.2 of Eufriesea mexicana. Classification (NCBI taxonomy): domain Eukaryota; kingdom Metazoa; phylum Arthropoda; class Insecta; order Hymenoptera; family Apidae; genus Eufriesea; species Eufriesea mexicana. The sequence continues at coordinate 25,507 of NW_016908573.1, read as the reverse complement.
TTTTATTTTAATATATTTTTGAAAATTTAAAAAGCGTAAATAAATAGAGAATTCTGAATAGAGAATATTAATAATTTGCGCTGTTTTTCCGCTTTTGTCATATTGTTTGATAATTCATTGTTATATTCCAAAAATAATAGAAATTTTATCGTGCAGTATTTACAGCGAAATAATTTGTTATTGAATAACTAACAATTGAACAATCGAAAATCATTGATGCGATCACGGTAGATGGTCCACCCTATACATTGCAGGTGTACGCATATCATTTATGGCGATGACATGTGGGTAATACATAGAATTCAATATTCCTTCGAGCGACTATAAGTTTTGAAAAACCGAGTTTGCTTTTATTTCGTGGTGAACGGGAGCTAACTGGTGGGTAAACAGAAAGATGGCGACAGCGTTAATCCGTCTGACTCGATCATGTTTGCTACTCTGAGGTCGAAGAGGCCCGAATGCTCCCTACTGGCTGTCGATGATTTCCCTTCTTTCAATCGTGGTAATCGATTATCACGGCGAATATTTCCGTTCGAGTCGAGTGATCGCGTGGTATTGTGAGGCGCGTTCGTAGCGTGAAATAAATTCTGTTGTACACACAACAGAAATACCCATAACGACCGTGAACAAGTTGGAGGGAAGAATCGGTTCAAGTAGCGGCAGAGGGAGCAGCCGATAGCATGCGGCGATATTGCGTGATCACTTGAAAACGTTCGCTCCGGGTAGCTAACTAGTTTTTAATTTCTTTGTTCCCCGCGTGCGCACCGATACGTTTCAGCTTCCCTAACGTTTGCGCCGTCAAATTTCAAACGAGAATCGTAGGAATCACGGATGAATAAATTTCAAAGCTTAAATGAGATTTCAGTCGTCGTAAACTTGTATTTCGAGATCGATGCTGGAATTAAATGTAGTTTACGATGTATGATAACATCCCTTGTGTTCGTTAGTTCCACGTTTTTTGCGGTATAATTTCAATGGATACGAAATTATCCGTTCACTTTACCAAGGATTCGTTGCTTTTCTATTAATTCTTTCTAATAAATTGCATCTTCCAATTCCGTTTTGTGGGCCATAGAAATTTTAAATTCCCGGCTACTACGTGTGAGGTTTCGATTAATTCAAGAGTTTTTCCAAGTTTTGTCAAAAATAGGAGGAGAATGTGAGCCATAGGAATTCGAAATTTCCAACTATAACGCGCGAGGTTTCGATCAATTCAAGAGTTTTTCCAAGTTTAGTCAAAAACAGGAGGAGAATGTGAGCCATAGGAATGCGAAATTCCTAGCTATAACGCGCGAGGTTTCGATCAATTCAAGAGTTTTCCCAAGTTTTGTCAAAAATAGGAGGAGAGTGTGGGCCATAGGAATTCAAAATTCTCGGTTATAACGCGTAAGCAACCAATAACAAAGATCGTGGGAGTATCGTTAGGCTGAAGGCGTTACGTGTCTCGGGTGGCAGTCGCAAATAAACCGTGTTACCTAATAGTGCGTAGAGAGAGAGAAATACTGTATTTATATCTTGTATCATCTCATATCATTAAATATATATCTTGTTTGTTATTGTATTTACAATTACACGTGTCCGTCAATTCAATTCAACACGTTTCATGATTTATACATAATTATGGCATCCTGTAGCTGCCGGTATAGTTCAGAAGAGACCGATTCTACGCAAAAGAATAAGTCGGAAACATAGAATATTTTTGCTATCAGTGACCTTGTTTTCAAGGAAAATGATTTGAAATATTTGCATATTGCACGGGGATACAGTGCCTCCACCTAGCAAATCTCTCTATGAATTATTACATCCATCTACTGGTCTTTGTGAACGTTTCCAATGTAACGAATCATTTTGCATCGATTCTATTATTCTATTTTTCTTATCGAATCTATTAAGAAAAGGATTTTGGCAGATTATTCTTTGAAATGTTCCTCGATCTTTTTTGATCATTTACCATAAGGATTAAGAAAATTAGCTTATGAATGTGCGGTGAAGTTTGACTTCGGAAACATTCCACATCTTGGCACAAAGATGGCATAACTGATTCTAATTGGTTAAGTATACTTTTTAAAGAGAAACCCAAGTGTTTCAGTAAGGACTTCCGGTAGAACAAGTCCCAGTTGTGCTATTTCATCCGATAGACATAACGTTGATAATTTCCTTTCAAAAGCTTGGTGATAGACTGCTCAAATACAATTTGATCCCGTGAAGAATCTTGAATTTGCTAAAAGTCGAGTCTTATTTCTACGTAACAACTTACCCCCTTGTAATAACATCTGATCCAACGAGAATCATAAGGAAGAAAATATTGGAAAATGAAAATGTTATAATTATAATATTTGGTAGATATTAAATATCGCTCTCCACCTTTTTCTTGCACACCACCAACCAATACGTGATCAAGTCACGTTTCACTTTGAAGGTAGTATGTATTCATTGTACTATACCACACTATACATAATTTTAAAATTTTATGTAATTTGGTTCAGCTCACGTACCACCTGGGGATATTCAACGTTCCACCAGTAAGAGTTCCACAGGTTGAGAACCGCTGTACTAAATTATATTAAATTTAATAAAGAAAAGAATAAGGAAAAGATTAACTACGTTATTTATTAGTTATTGTTTTTTATCTTTCAAATTATCTATTTTTATACGTAAATAATAATAATTAAAATGGTATAATGATTACATACAGAGTATTCCTTTTTAATGTTAACAGCAATAAAACAAATATCACGATAAATATGGAAAAATAGATCAGAGAAAAGTTGTATGGTTTCGAGAGTGTCAGATTAAGCTGTAATTTAGTTGACCTTGCAATGACCTTGAACGAGTCTACAAAAGTCAGCTTGGAAGTTTCAGATTAATTAAATAAGGACATATATTTTTTTTATTACATATTGTTGTAGCTAGTGTCAAAGAATTTTCAAAATACTATCTTAATGTGATCTTTGCACAAGTCGTACTAGCAAGATTTGTACCTTTGAAGTTAAAATGATGGTGATTTTTCATCCAATCTTCTAAAGTCAGTTATTGATTTGATAAAAGCTGCTCGAGGAAAGATCAAACGCATTTACCGACTCGACTTCGGCTGAAATTTTAATTGAGGTTGGTAAAAGATGCAAATTGGATGGATGAAAGTCATCAATTAATACTACAGATTAGCCGATGATCGTTATTCCATACACCCACTAATGTCCTATATAATATAAAATAAGATTTATTACGAATATATCATATAACTATTTAACAACATTGAAACTTTTAAATTATTTAACAATTTTTCACTGTATTATAACATAATTATCGTAATACAAGTAAAAAAATTGTAATAATAATAAGAAGAAAAAGAATGAAAAGAAATAATAATATAATTAGTAAGAAAAATTAAATTTTCTTTAATTAATTAATTAATTGTCTAGAAAGTTCCTACACAGTTTTAGAATTTGTATTGGTCCAGGACATTTCAAATGTGGAAAAAGATTCGAATCACTCACTTCGCTCTTATAATTGTTAATAATATTAGTAATAGTATATAATACTTTTATATCGATTGGATTATTCATACAATTCGAGAATAATGAATTTGAAGCAATTTAAACTTTAATTCGGGATTTGCTAATCTTTAGAACTATAACACGAAGTAGTGTGAAACGAAAGAAAGAAGTGTAATATAATATAAATTACTAAGTGTAATATAAAATAATATTAAATAATATAAAATAATTTCATTTCGTTTTTCCAATTGCTGGTTAATGTATTCATTTTGTACCCCGTTTCATAAATTAATTCTTTTCTTGCCTAAACATTCCATTGAACATCGTTAAACGTCGAGGGATTCATGTTCTCTAATTTTAACTAATCGTAAAATAGATTTCTAAGCTAAGCGTATTACTCAGATAGTTCTTTCCATACGATACGATACCTAACTTGGATCAAAATATAAAAATTATCCTCTGTCTCTTACCCTTGTACCATATCAAATACAAGAATATTATTCTCGTAATAGTTAATTCGTAATCGTTCGAAAAAAAATCAACTATCCTTTACAATACGTGCATATATGTATGATCTCGTGTGCTTGATAATTCCATATTTTCTGCAGACCCTCACGAATCACCGTCTACCATCGACATGCGAAAAGTCCGTTGGGACACGTCGTCGGGTTGATGGTGGTTTCGATGTCAAGGTGAGGGTCTGTCGGCTCTGTCGACCTGGTTACTGTGCGTACTCAATCGAGGTATGGGCCCTACAGTGCGGACGCCCATAACGTGTCTGCGGTCAGACCTCGTAAGATGGTTCCTTAATTGGTTCCTATCCCATACGATAGGGTCACGGTGCATCTGGATACAAAGCCACGCCATAGAGCTTTGATTTGCTGCCATCGTTCTGCCATAAGTCGTGTGTCGTGGTCGGCCATGATTCGAGTTGGGCGCGGACATCGGTAGAGGGTGCTAAAGCATGGATAGAGTTATCTTGTATATACTCGCGTGTCACAACGCGCTGCGTGGATTAGTTCACCTACACCAATGACTAGCAACATAAACATTTTGAGGTCGTTGCAATTTTCATTTCGATTTTTGTTTTCTCGCATTTGTTATATTTTTATATCTCCTTTGAAATTAATCCATTGCCTTTAAGTTCCGTTGGTGCGTACCATAGTTAACAGCAAGATTGATCACACGTCGAGCCATTTCGTTCAAACGTGACCGAGAATAATACATAACTGAGATGAAAATACCACGAGTTATCATGGTTAATGTCACGAGTCTGAACTATGATGTTTACGTTGGGCCCTACAAACCCCGTCTCTCACCCGTGATACGCATGTTCGACCCGATTTCCTTACCACGAGTCTCATACGATATTGTAGGCGAAGGGGTCAAAGTCTTGATAGAGTTATTTCAGAATATTTCAAATTTATTGGTATTAGTTTTGCGAAAGTAGAGTGTTAGAATTTAATAGAACGAATCCTTTTGTAAGATGTAATAAAGTAGCTTCATTTTCTTGTTTTTGTTCTAAGTTAGACAAGTGTATCTGTGGTATGGGAGGCTGTCAGTAGGATGACCGATGTAAGACCCTTAAGATTGGAGTCTTACGTGGTAAGATATAGCAATTGGCATCATTTTTCAAAGACGAGAACCGTTGAAACTGTTGGAAAGTGATGCGAAGCTAAAAGCTGTGTACTGAACTCGAGATACTTGAAATCCATTTCAAATTTTGTGAAATGTATTGTTTCGGAACGTCAATTAAAATAGATAAGCTAGTTATAAATTTAACGTTAGTTTTTGATGCATGAGACATCATCATCGATCGGAGGTCAACAAGAAGTTAAAAACCGATATAACCGAAAATAACGAATCAGTTTGAAAAAATCTTTATTTTCTAACATCATTTGATTATTATTCTTTTAATAACAAATGGTTATTAGCTAAAGAGAAATAAAAAATGATAAATAAATGGTATTGATTAATTAGCTTTTGTGATTATCGTAAACAATTGAAATCAGAAGAGATATCGATTTTTATTATAGTTTCAGTTATTTTTAATACAGAAATCGTTATAGGACGATATATAGTGTGTGTAACTTATCTGAAAGTTTGTAAACATCTCAGAAATTATGGATGACAAGGGAAAATCTTTCAGACAGAGCTTATTGGGTATCAAGGGGTTACATATGATGCCTACATTTATTTAATCTTGCAATAATATTGAAAACTTAATAAAAATTATATTTAAATTTTTTAATCGAACTGTATATTTTTTATTACATATTCTTATAATCGTCGTTAAGACGTTTCCAAAACTTTAAAATAAATAAATAATAATTAAAGCGATATCAACGTCATTAAGGATATATGTATAAGTACTTTTCTGTTTCAATAAAAGTCAGCATTAAATTTTCCAAAAATAACTGTATGCTTTCAGTAATCATAAGAACGACAAACCTGAAACCAGTCATTTTAACTGGTTTGAAAGTTCTAGTGTTAAGAACCTTTTTTCCCCTAACGGTTCAGTCATTTCAGTCCTCTATGACCATTATACATAACAGTTACGTTTAAAACTGTTTCAATTTCTGGTAAAAATAATGAAAGTTGTAAATATGGGAACAAAAATGCGAAGAAAAATCCGTCTTTTAATCAAAATTTTATTCACTGATCAGGCACATAAAATATTTATCATATATATTATTTCTTATGTACACTATTCTGTTTTACCTCATTTGCCAAAATTTTTATTTTATAATTTTTATTTTATAATTAATTAGTAAAAGAAATTTTATTTTTGAAGAAAAAATAAAAATTCATTTATAGTTCATAATTTGTACCTACTTAAAAAGACTAGGGTATCGGTATAAATTTTCATACTAAGTGTGATAAGTCAGAGAAGATAATAGCAAGTGTTTAAATTAGCAAAGAAGAAAAAGAATAATCTGTGCGGAATTATCTAAAATGTCGATGCACAGTTGGCGATGATTATTATTGTTGAAGTAGGTCAGCATTTTTCTAATGTCACTGGCCTTCTCTTTCGAGATCCGCTTGTTAATACTAGAACTACCAAACCAGTCAAAATAACTGGTTTTAGACTTCTTGCTCTTGCAATTACTGATAACATGCAGTTGTTTGTGATAACGCTAATGCTGATTTTTATTAAGATACAAGCGTAATTATATAGCGTGGAAAGTAAGATAAAATTGAGTACCTAATGTGTTTCTCCTGCCAGCAAAAGCTCTAACGACAAAATAATTGGATCTCGCACAATGAGAAAATGACAACACTTCGTTAAAAAAATGATTCAAAGGAAATAAGAATCCAAAACGAAATAAGATTTTTCGAATATATTTCATGATTGTAATGTGAGTATAAAACAAAATACATATTTGATATCATGTAAAATTCGGTAATTTTATTTTTATTAAATCGATAATAATTAAGTAAGTTATTTTAGCGAATTTCAACAAATGCTAACTTATTTTAAATATAATTGTATATTACTTATTTGACACATGCAACTTATCTTAACTATTTAAAAACATATTTCATGAACTTATTTTAACTTATTTTTGACTTTATATTTATTTCTGATGTTTTTTTTGCAGATATATCAGTACAAAATAATGTAATATTAATTACTTATTATTCAATTAGTTTATTTGGATTCAATTAACAATAAGACATTTCATTTGAAAGTTAATTTTAAATTTAGGTAAATTTAGATACGTTTTGCTTTTATATGAAGACACTTAAACGTATATTTATTGTATATTTGCGTTTTAATATTAGATGAAAAATCAGAGAAAATACCAATATGTTGTGAAAATACTATAAAATGCGGTACTATACACGTCGTAATAGATTCTTAAAATGCTGACAGAAATTTTCAAACCTGCATAGTGAACAGATGAACACGTTTTCTGGTCTATAGTTGATCACGTATTTTAGAGTATTAATCCTAACTTAAAACATATTTGGAAGTTTTATCTAAGTATATATCGCAGCTTTTATCATTTATAAATAATAGTACTGGATTTTAGATGACGTATATAGTAATAATTAAAGTGGTATGCTAAAAACGAAATAGATAAAACCAATAGAGTTGATTACAGACTAAAGTGATTAGCTCGACATTTTTGGACTCTATTCAATTTTAGTGCCAATGCACTTGATTAATTTACATATTTAAAGTAATCTTTTATTTATTTTCGTTCTTTCCTTATGCAATTAATCAATTTTGACAAATGAAAATTTCGATTACATATTCATCTCGTTGGAAGTGCATATTAATTTTGCCAGAAATAGTCGTATATTTTCAATAATTTCGAATTGAAAAACATTGAAATTAGTTATTTTGACTGGTTTGATAATCCTAATGTCAAAAATATAAATTAGTAAATTATTTATAGCATATATATCTTTGCAACTAAATGAATCATTGCAACAATGCAACTGAATGCAACTAAAGAACCACTTTTTATTTATTTATGTTATTATCAGTAATTAAATGAAACAATAATTTTTTAAATCGTTATTTTTTTATATATTGTGCACAAAGATGATAACTTTTCTCAAAAGAAGCATTTCAGTTTACATTATACCAAATCTCACAGAATGTCAGATACAATTTACATTTTACTGATATAACGTAGTATAATCTTGAAATTAAATTATTACTGTGTTTCTAATTATAACAAAGAACTATAATTTAAAATTTTATAAGTTTCATATAACTTTTTAAGTTTCACTTAATATTAGGAACAAACTTTTTTAGGTACATTCAGACAAATAAGCTTAATAGCTTTGAATGTTATATTTATATTAAATTTTATACTATAAGTTGAAGAAAAAATTTTATAACAATTTTAAGTTTTTATTGTAAAATTAATTAGTATTTAAAATGAAAATTAATTAATTAGTTGGTAATTAATAACAGTTACAGCATAGTTTAGATTTAGAGCGATGAGACCATAAAAACAACAATAGCATTATCAGTTAAATTAATTTTGTACAGAAACATTTTCCTGTTATAATAATTTACACCAGCTATACAGATGGAAACAGTCCAGCAGAAACGAGTCAAGGGTATTCTTAAGATGTAGCAGTGAAAGGGTTATAAAGTACGTTTAACGTAACAGTTGACGACATCTATACTGAAACGCTGAAACTATGATTTTCTCAATGATCAATCGATAAATGTATTATTTATTTTATAAATTAAATACAAATTTTAAATAATTCTAACAATTTATTATACATAAAAGATTTATTGCAACTAAATATGTAAATATGAATATATAGACTTATTTTTAATGTAATATAAATAAATTAAAATAGTCGTAGAATTCCATAAAAGTCTTATAAAAAATTATAATTCTCTTATAAGTATTAAAAAGTTAAAAGAAAATTGTAAAATTTGCAATATTACAATTATTCTTAATACAAAATACAAAATAAAAATGCATTAGTAATTTTTACGTTACATATTGATATAACTTGGATTTTCAGAATTCAACGTATACAATAAATTTGATAATACATCATCTCTTTTAACAGAAGTCGAACATCGATAAGTAAAATATTAATTCAATGAACACATCATATGGCAATATAAAACAATCATTTATAATCTATCCTTACCTGGCATTGTATAAAAAATAATTATTATAAGCTAAATTTTATATTTTTCTTACCAGAAACGTGTCTCAGATAGACAATTAGTTTTTGAAAAATTTTTGTTAAAAGTTAGAATGTTTGGTCTTCTAATAATTAATTCTAAGACAAATGTCATTTGCTTGGAAAATTTCATATCAGCTAGAATCAATTACTGATACTAAGATATGTATAAAAAGTCAAAAAATAAGAAAAGTGTAGGAAAAAATGTAATTTACATCCTTTTTAGAATTTCTTTAAGCTTTGACGTCATTTCTTCAACAGATTTTCAAATTTTTCTAGCGAATAACACTAATTTCAGTTATTAAGATATCGAGTACTATAACTTGCAATCGAATTTTTTTTAACCTGATTGCTCATCTTGGTAACGTATCTTATTATCGTTACTGTTTAATTAAGTATTTGTGGAATCCTATTTATACGTTTTCGTCTCGTTTCAAACCGTAGAACCGGTTGGTAAAGTTTATATCTAGAGAGCACAGTGTTCGATGTAATTATATAACTGCTATTTATACATAGTAAACCCTCCATTACCCATTATCCACTTACTATTCAAACTATTTTAAGAATATTTGTTTCATTACGAAAGTTTTGCATTAAAGAGAAAGCGTGTGATAATACTAATATGATAATATTGAAACAAAACGATAGTGCAGAAACTGGAAAATGGTAAAACTGTACATCACCAAAATGAATATTTGAATAATTTAAGGTATAAACATAACCTAGTCGATATTCCATAAAAGTCTTATAAAAAATTATAATTCTCTTATAAGTATTAAAAAGTTAAAAGAAAATTGTAAAATTTGCAATATTACAATTATTCTTAATACAAAATACAAAATAAAAATGCATTAGTAATTTTTACGTTACATATTGATATAACTTGGATTTTCAGAATTCAACGTATACAATAAATTTGATAATACATCATCTCTTTTAACAGAAGTCGAACATCGATAAGTAAAATATTAATTCAATGAACACATCATATGGCAATATAAAACAATCATTTATAATCTATCCTTACCTGGCATTGTATAAAAAATAATTATTATAAGCTAAATTTTATATTTTTCTTACCAGAAACGTGTCTCAGATAGACAATTAGTTTTTGAAAAATTTTTGTTAAAAGTTAGAATGTTTGGTCTTCTAATAATTAATTCTAAGACAAATGTCATTTGCTTGGAAAATTTCATATCAGCTAGAATCAATTACTGATACTAAGATATGTATAAAAAGTCAAAAAATAAGAAAAGTGTAGGAAAAAATGTAATTTACATCCTTTTTAGAATTTCTTTAAGCTTTGACGTCATTTCTTCAACAGATTTTCAAATTTTTCTAGCGAATAACACTAATTTCAGTTATTAAGATATCGAGTACTATAACTTGCAATCGAATTTTTTTTAACCTGATTGCTCATCTTGGTAACGTATCTTATTATCGTTACTGTTTAATTAAGTATTTGTGGAATCCTATTTATACGTTTTCGTCTCGTTTCAAACCGTAGAACCGGTTGGTAAAGTTTATATCTAGAGAGCACAGTGTTCGATGTAATTATATAACTGCTATTTATACATAGTAAACCCTCCATTACCCATTATCCACTTACTATTCAAACTATTTTAAGAATATTTGTTTCATTACGAAAGTTTTGCATTAAAGAGAAAGCGTGTGATAATACTAATATGATAATATTGAAACAAAACGATAGTGCAGAAACTGGAAAATGGTAAAACTGTACATCACCAAAATGAATATTTGAATAATTTAAGGTATAAACATAACCTAGTCGAATACAATTGAACATCTTAACAAATTTTTAATAAATTTAATAATAGCAAAGATATAGAATCTATAAATAAATAATAAAAAAAGATTTTAATAATCACAGTCAATAATATTATCAAGACTGAAATTATGAAACACACAAAAATATTTTCTCTGTACACTAGTACGTTCAAAGCATCAGATTATCACCACTTTTCATTATTTCTAGTTCAAAAAATTAGTAAATACTATTGAAAGGTGAATAAATACACGCGCAAAAAGACGATAGAGATTTACATGTCTCCTCACAGAAGAAAATGACTAAGAAGAGCTTGAAAAAATGCGTTTTATAATATAATAAAATATATCTTATCTTCTTATCATAAATAAATCTTATATCTTCTTACAACAAAATATATATTGTAAGCTACAAGGAAAGACAAATATTCCCTTATTTGAACAATCATGTCTCCCTATTAATTTAGGTACCGAATTAATAAAGAATTAATTCCCATTTAAAATTTTATTTTTAAATTTTAGTTGGTTTTTAAATGATTGGAACCTCAATATCAATATCATCTGTACAAAGAAAAATAAAAAAATTTTAAATAAACGTAGTCATCCTTCTGAAGGCTGATGTTCATTTAATCCATGTCAGAGTTTCGTTTATAACTGCATTATAAAAATCAAATTTTCACATGAGAATTAAAAAAAGATTATTAAGAATCCATACCACTTGTACAAGATATGTGTTTATGTACGTTACAAACATATTGGAAACGTCCATACTTAACTGTCGGCGAAGATTAGGTATAAAAATTTAAATATCGTTAAAAAATGATTTTTAAATGACAAATGTGCCTATGATTGTGAAAGTGGCCTAATTCACTTATATTTGCTTCTGAAATATTAAAAGCTTCGGCCTTTAAATGCGTGATAAATTATAAAATTAATTGCGATGAAGCTACAATCTCAACCTAACGATTCAATTCTTCACGGTTTTGTGGAAAATAAATATATTTTATCGTAATATAAATGAATGCAACACGAAATAAATAATAAAATCGTTCCTCTTAAGTCGATCACTTAGACCACTTTCATAATTACAGGCACAAATATCGGCAACGTTAAATTCTCTAACTCGTAATGAATAATTTTTCCATATCTATTATCGAAGTGTTGAAAATTCCATTTTTGAGTTGTACATCCTCCAATTTTTATTATTTATATATCTTTCAGCTGTTTCGAGACGAGCAATTAGACGAGGAGCAGAATGTTATTGTTTATGCATGATTTATTTAAATTTGTTCGCGTCGATGTAAAGTAGATTGCGGACTGAGAAATGGTCGCGGCGGGACGAATAATTTATTGCAACAGCGTTATAATTCTATAATCTGAGGATAATGGAGGTCATTAGCGTAATGCTTGTCTTCGAGCCGGATGATCACACTGCCCTGAAATCTGTGATCATTTCCGACAACCCTCGGTATGCTTCGACGCTGCATGATTGCACGTTTATGTGATTCCTGTTATTTTCAATCATTATTTTCGCCGGCTCCCCGTTCACCCTCGCCATCCCTCCATCAGCAGGTAATTGTTATAATGAACAGGAAAATGATAGGTTTAGTCTGCCTTGCTTCGTGTTTTGTTTGAAAAACCTCCAGACAATGCAATGGATCTTTACGGCAGAGTGATTCACTGAATTTACTTTAGTCTTACAAATATTTTCTTTCATTTTTCTCCTAAACCATTCGTGAACGTTCAATTCGTCAAAATGCTTCTATTCTCTTTTCGATTTTTCCAGAAATCCAACGTTTCTCGTTTCTGTAATAAGTCACGATACGTTCTAGAATGTTTCTGAATTTGATACGACAGTTTTGGAATATTTAACCGCGAATATCCATAATTATCCTGTAATTCGACGATAAGTTTTGTTAGTTGGCAATCTTTTATCATAATAATTCTCGTATAATAATTATTATAATTCTCAGCGTGCTCGACAGAGGGGAAAAAGTTGGAGAGTGGCTAACAAGTCACGGGAGAAGTATAATTATGTGCCTACAAAATGTAATGCCGCAATTATTGAACCAGCTTAAAGAGAAGGAAGCATAGCATAAAATTATTCAAAGTGATTCTTCGATGGTTAATAATTGTGGCTACGGTACCACGTTCATTTTTCCTATAACAATGATATAAAATACGTATTTTTTCGGGATTAAAGAGCTGGCAACTTATCTCCTATCAAGAGTCCTTAACGCAAGTACATTTTTATAAAACCAGTGTAAAAAGGATTCTTACTTCTCACGTTATGTTGTAAAAATGCTGTATATAATTTGCCAAATATACGAGTAAATATTATTTGTGTATTTTTCTATTAAAGAAATCTTCTACAAAGTAAATAGTATATATTTTTACATTTTATTGACACTATATCATGAAAGCAAAAAAAAAGGAATATAAGGTATTAATTAATCTCAATATTTGTTAGAAATAATAGTTTTCTAATACATTACTATAGCATAAATATCTGTGTAATTAGAATGAAAAATAAGATAAGAAAAATCGTGAAGAAAAATTGTACATTAACCCTTTGCACTCGAGAGGCGAGTATCAGTCGCCATTTAATCAAGTTCCAAAGATCGTTGTTAATTGATATATCAAATTTTAAATAATGCAACGTATATTTCCACGGTGTGGAATATCGAAATAAAATAATTCTACGTATAAATTTGTATACGATTTCTTATTTTTCTGTTTTAAAAATATCGTCGACTTTATAGCAGAAAGTTTTTGAATTCTTGTGTAACGAAAACATCGCCGAGTGCAAAGAGTTAATTTAACATAAGTCATGACATAATTTTTTTCAAAAATACGTTGACGAGAATCATCTATATATGCCAATTTCATCTGTTACGTAAGAGATCATGGAAAACTCAGTGCAATCTCTAACGCTGTTCATGTCATCGACATCTTGCAACTGTATACTTGAGAAAAATAAATAAAAGCATAAGAGTTTGGTTTGTTTCGATAGGCTATAAAAATTCTGCAAAGTCAATTGCGCAGAATGAAGACATCGATTTACTCATTGTTAGTACATATATGAAGCCCGCTATCTCGAAACGAGAAATAGCGAATAAACGTGACGTCAGTCGAAGTTAGGTTTCCCGATTTTATATCATGGATTTATCAGGACAGTCTCCCTAAACAAAATGCTGTTCACTGAATCGTGAATTGTCCACTGATCTGTCCGATTAAATGGCCACAAGTTATTCTCAACGTTTTCTGGAACTGATCGCACGAAACAGGCCGGGTATTATTCGAGATGCTTATCAGCGATGATTCAGCTACTAGAAAATAACCTAAGCGACAAAAATAAATCAGGATATCTTTCATTTTATCGCTATAAAATTTCTCTACCCGGGTCATTGAGATTTCCGCGATCAAAATGACACCTAACTCGAGTACGTTTGAATTAACGATAAGCTACTTACAAATATCGCTATAAAATTTCTCTACCCGGGTCATTGAGATTTCCGCGATCAAAATGACACCTAACTCGCGTACGTTTGAATTAACGATAAGCTACTTACAAATCCTCCTAAATCTGAATTCCGCAGGGTAGAAAGCAGAGTTCGATATCGTCTAAACAACGTTTCACTGTCCCAGTCTCTCATTCTCCTTGTTTCTCATTCTCTCCTTCAACGATTCACAGTACAGCGAGCAGAAATCAGATAAACAATGGCCAATTCGTGGAAATCCACCTCTACGGATAAATCGGCACACTCGATCTGAAACTGCGACCATTTAAGCGGATATTACCGTGTATAGTTAGAGTAGATTCGGTAGATACGGTAGATTCGGTCTCCTTTAAAATGCTAAAGCGAAACCTAACCAAACCTACCGCTACGAGATGAGATATTAAGAGGGGTAGTAGAGGTTAGAAACCGATACGCGGTTGAACCTCTACAGCTATATATAACACACACACACGTGCACACATAGCATTCAATATACCGTGAATATCTCGCACAAATCTCGCTCTTTCGTTCTCTCGCTCTCCAATGTAGCTGACGTGCCTACTCGTAAACCGGCCTGGAATCGATGGTCGCCTGTGTCGGTCGCAGGTGATGATGCGACTCGCCACGTGGAAAAATCGGTTAACCTCAAAACAGGCGGCGGTTCTACTCGGTTTACTACCGTTTACGGGCTATACGCAGTGTCCGGAGATGATCTACGCAATAGCCGGTCTGGATCGAGCTCGAGATTACATCGGAACCTTTCGTACACGCGAAAATCACCGACAAGACATCTATCGTGGATATGTGCGGATGTTTCATAGACGATGCGTTTGCTAGTCGATTTTCTTTCTTAATTTCTTTTCTTAATCACGAGTCGCAAACTGTCAACGCGATAAACGACGTCGAGCTGTTGTCAAATACGGATTAGTCGACCCGTAATAACGTGTACTGCGCGTTCGAGGAAAGAAGGCACAGCGTGTTTACATTCTCACCGCTGACACTCCCTTGAACACAGACAGTGACCGCTATTGGTCGAAAACGGTGACGAAAGTCATCGGTCACTGTCTTTGACCAATAGCGGTCACTGCTAATCCGTTTTTGACAGCTGCTTGACGTCGTTTATCGCGTTGTCCATTCTCGAACGCACTATACTAACTTTTCAGGAGAAAGTTCAAACTTATGCAACCGACTGAATCACTCTCTCGCTAAGGGCTGTGGGCCAAGGTCACTATTAAATGCGAGAGATATGCAGGGACTCGCATAATTGGTCAAGTATGATCGATGTGATCATTATTGTAATGATAAAAAGAAGGATGATTTGTTTGAATTACAAATCCATGACATAGATATTAATTAAACAATATTCATTTATAGACAAATTCTCAAGATCTCGACTGAATATGAAAATTCCTTATCGTTGAGCTTTACTATTTTGCATACTCTTCGCTTCCATCGCTGCCTTGGTACGACTTGGCCTGCTATCTTTGAGAGTTTGACACTGTTTTGTTTAAATATCTTTCCATGGCAGATACCATTATATCTGCCGATAATTGAAGGCTGCTCCAATTTTCATTTTGAACCTCAAAAATAATAATAGGTTAAATAAACCTAAATTTTTAAATAAACCCTATAGGTATTCCATCAAGAAATGTTTAGGGCTATTGTCATGCATGAAAATCACGCCTGACGCAGTGTTACGTTTCTCCAAGCTTTTCAATAAATTACTTTTTAAGATTTTCACGTATGACTTGTGTTCCTTCAATTTTGTCTATGTAACGAACACATTTGTCGGTCATATAATACGACCACTTTCAAATTTTACAGTCGTATGAACACGATGCGACTGTATTTGTTGCCCAAGACTTCCTCACAGCCATTATCAGCCAGCAAATACGAAAATTTTACGGAAACTGGAGCAAAGTTACATGGTCTTGTACGACAAAAATTGATTACCTTGTACCGGGTGACCGAGAATGGATTTCGAGAACTCGTGGGCCACAAATACATCTAAAAACGCAGAAAATTTTCGGTGATCGAATTGAACAAAAATTTACATGTAACGACATATGCAGTTTTCGATATGGTCCGTGATTTGTACGGAAATATATCATTACAAGTAAAAATAAGCGTATTTTGTAATACCTGCGGGTTCCCAACGAGATTTCTGTCCATGATTTCTGTTCCCGAGTTTTTATATTCACGAATAGGAACGTTTCCAGGTCAGGTTATAGAAAGAGTACCAGCACATTCGCCAAATTATAGCGAGTCGCAAGTGGTTTCCGTCGCGAGGTCGACATCCGGAAGTAGCACACGCGATCGCATCGGGTCAACTTCGATTGCTGGTACGTGCAAATTGACTATAGAATAGTTCAATGTTGTTTCCAACGACTGTATCCCAGTTTGTAAGAAACTGAGAAACTTTTCCTTCATAAATGACACGGATTTGATTTTTCTTATGGTACGAAAGATCAACGTAAATTTTCTTCGAACAAGTTCTTTTTTTTTATATTTTCCCTTTATTATTTAAAAATATTTACAAATATTTGTACGTGGTCAATAACGTTTGATTTCCGTCTCTTTAAACGGCATGTACTACAATTAGCTTGGTGACATATACAGTGACTCACGAAAATATTCGGACACTAAGGTATGCCTGAATTAATCACTTACTATCGCAGATACTTATACACGGATTGTGTTGCAAATGTTTATTTTGTGAGAGTTTTATGGTTTTATGAGAGCGTGAGTGTTGGTTTTATATCTGTGAATGGTATTAAGAATAGAATAAATGAAAGTTATTTAGTATGATATAAATATAATATGTGCGAGTGAAATATAGTGTGAATGTTGATAAAAAATGTTTAGAAAAATGTGCCAGAATAAAACAGTTACGTGAGAATCGTCATAGAGTAAACATGAGTTAATAAGAGCGAGGGAGAGAGAGAAAAG
This sequence comes from Eufriesea mexicana, assembly GCF_001483705.2. Taxonomy (NCBI): domain Eukaryota; kingdom Metazoa; phylum Arthropoda; class Insecta; order Hymenoptera; family Apidae; genus Eufriesea; species Eufriesea mexicana. The sequence goes on along the minus strand of NW_016908573.1, from coordinate 8,103 downwards.
AATTTTCAAGATTATTTATTAGATATATATTCTTCTCTATTAGTAATTTTTATTTATATTGTTATTTAAAATTTGTTATATATTGTATTTTAAATTCGAAATTTATAAAAAAAGTATATTTATGTTTAATAGAAATTATTATAATATTTTATTAATTTTTTTTATGTATGGATTTATTTATAATATTTATTTTTAGAGTCAATCTTTGTGTTTAAAAATAGTTTAATTAGAATTGTTGTCTATATTTAAATATTATTATCTAAATATATTAATTTGTCAATTGTTAAAAAACGTGGAAGATACAAACGTGGACTACAACAAATTATAAATAAAATAATACTCTATTTTCACGTTACAAAAATATTCGGACACTTGGCATATATAACATTACATAACCCTAATTTATTTATATAAGCACATTTTTTAATATTTTGTTGCATAGCCCCTTTGTTTCGATACGTGCCTCAATCTGTTGGGCATATTAAAAAATAGTTTTTTCCAAATAATTCGTATTGATAGCAGCCCACTCTTCCAGCAACCTTTGTTTTAGTTCCTCTTTTGAGTTAATTGCTGTCGTTCGTATTCTGCGATCTAACTTATCCATAAATTTTCAATGGGATTGGGATCCAGCGATTGTGGTGGAGGATGAAGAACTTTCGGGCAACGATAAAGCAAGAATTCTTGAACAATGCGTGCTTTATGTTTAGGGTCGTTATGCTGATAAAACTTAAAATTGTTGCGAATTCCCATTTTTTCTGCACTATTTAATCAATTATTTTTCAGTAGATGTAAGTGACAGTTTGTGTCCAGGATGGTGTCAATAAAAACTAAATTGCCAATTCCTCTGGTCGAAATACAGCCCCAAACCATCACGCTTCCTCCGTCGTGTTTTACGATACCTCTCGTGTTTCGATGGTGGAACTCTTTATTCGCTTTCCGCCATACCATTCTTTCTCCATCTGAATTATGGATGTTAACGGAATACAAGTTCATCCCGAAACAATTCGGAGAACTCTTAAGCAACACGGGTACAACGTATCTGCGATACGATGTGATTAATTCAGACATACCTTGGTATTCGAATATTTTCGTGAGTCACTGTATATGAGAGGTGTTATGATTCTATGGTAGCAAGTCTTTCGGATGTTTACGTCTTAATCTTCTAACTGTGTCGGCATAACAGTTCGTCATTAGTTGGTTTACGTGGATGTCGATTCTTGCTTTATGCTTGTTCGTCAAACGAATAATTTCTTCCTGTACAGAAGGAACGTTTAGTGTTTTACGAATGTCATCATTCCTGATATATCAAGGTGCGTTTATTATTGTACGAAGAATTTTTGCTTGTGTGCTTTCCATTTTTTCTATATGCGACTTTGCTGCCATTCCCCAGAGCTGGATTCCATATGTTCAAAGTGGTTTTATTGCACATTTATATATGAGTAGTTTGTTATTCGTGTTGAGCAAGTCGAACAAGTAATCGTAAAATAATTTACATTTATCGTAAAACATTCCACGCTTACTTTTCACGCGTATAACACTTGTAGCAAATTTTTAGAAGAATTTTTATCCATTCCACAAATGAACGCATCTTTAGAAATGAGTTTGTCTAATAAATGGAAAATACACACTTTAACAGAACAAACGAGAGACTAGAATACAGCAACAATGCCTGTTAGCGAATATTTTATATTCATACTACGCGTCTATCGGTATATTTTTTCCTTGATAATATCTTTTACAATGAACGCTTGCGACATTTTAAAAATGTACATTGCTGTACCTAAGTAACGTTTTATTAAAATTACGATACAACGTGAAGTATTATCAGAATGATAGAACGCCGGCTTATAGCGGGAGGATCGTGGCAAGATATTTAACAGGACATGGAGAAAAATGGTTCATTGCCTGCAGTCTTACGCTTTGACCACCTCTGGGACTTTGTAAAAGATAAAATTTATTCGTGACATTTTATTCCGTAGATGACTCGATAGAAAAAGTGCGCATTATAATGAAGTTTATATCGCGAAAAACAATGAAAAAAGAATCAGTGAACCCGTAACAAAATATTTCAAATGCGACGACGAAGTATTCGCAATTTTTCTTCGAGAAAAAGAAAACGGAATATTTTCTTGAAATACCAAGTTTTCAGCGATTTCGTCTAACACGGTGAACGAAGTCAACGAAGAACGATAACTAATACTGTAGGATGGCGAAAACTGGTTTTGAGACACCGAAAATTGACAAAACAATGAGAACGGAATAACGCAAACTCAAAACTCATAAAACTAATTTAACTTAGGAAAAGAACACCAAGGTAACGAAACGAAACACACAAAGACGCACTCTAATTTAACTCTCTTTCCAACACCGAGCGACTCACGCTCGTGCCGGTCACAATTGATTTCTAAGGACTCTGTTTTGGTCGTCGAGGACCATGCTTTTATGCTTTTCTTAACCTACGCTTCACCTCCCCGTAGGGACCACGCAACTTAATTTTGTTACCCAAAATAACTTTTCCATTTGCTTCTAGAAAATATTCATCGGTTTATAATTTCTTTTTGTTGGCAATGGCCGAATCGCGATTTCTTTCCGAAATGGTATCCTACGATACATTTATAGGTCGTGTTAAATTACACTTACGTCTTAATGTAAGAATTAGAAAGAAGGAAAAAGGAAGATTTCTTTGAAAAGATGCGAAAGTTAGGTTTAGTAGGTGCGATGTTTTCGACCGAATTCGGGGTGTAAGTTAAGCTCGCGATAAAAGCTACTTTAAATAAAGCGTTCTACATATGATAATCGCATAGATGGGTATATCGATATAGGGAGTTGGGGTTGGGGTTGCGGTGGCACGGTAACGTGGAACATATTCTATCAGTTTGATAGCTCTCGGTGGGACACTCGATGGCGGATGAAAGCTAAGGCGGATGCCTTGATATCTAATATCGGCTGTGCACCTTTATGTCGTCGGTATCGGTTTATGTTGCCCCGGGTAATCTTCACCTTCCCATACCAGGCTTAAACTTTTCACGTAAGTGGAACGCTGACTGGTAAATAAAAGTGTGAAAAGTCGCCATGGAGGAAACGCTACGGCCTCTTGGGAGTAGTTTGCTGCATTAGTATTCTTTTTTCCACTCTATGCTATTCTATCGACGTGTTTCATGGCGCGAACACGATAATCAACATTGTTAATATTTCCATGCAATTTCATTCCCGTTTTTTCTCTCATCTTTTCTCCCATCTTTCCTATCTCATTTGTTTCACATCGATTTGCTTTTATTGTTCTTTAAGTTACGGTGAATTTATTTCAGTTCTCTTGTCGGGAGTGGATAGACAGAGTAATTTTTCTTCGCGTACAGTTTGACTTTATAGCTATTTATTACAGTGGGAAACTCAGACTTTTGCAATTCGCTGTAGCTCTGTACAATGCGCTCTTTGTGGATTTGGTTTTATTAGTGTGAATGCAAGTGTGTGAGGTCGAGTAATGGCACGAATATAGATATGTATGTTTTTAGAAGTGCGAGTGGAAGATCTAAAATGCGTGGTGTTGTGCAGTTGCTATGGATCAGAGTCAATATGTTACAAGAAAGTTCAGTTTGTTATGAGAAGCGTAAGAGTGAACAATAAGGATATAAGACGTGTGTAAATTATAATTTTATAATAAATATAAGCTTGTTATACAACAAACTCACACTCTTTACCACGAATTTTAATACGAAACGTTTAGAAAGTATGTGATTGATTAATTAAGGAAATGGCGTCGTTGCTCAGTGATTATTAATCCCAATTTTTTCTATTTTATCAAAGATAGTTTTATATTGTTGTATATCAATGTAAATTAATGCAACACAAAATAAAGGATGAAATCGCTTTCTTGAATTTTCTTACTTAGACCACTTTCAAAACTATCGGCACATATGTGCACACTGACATATATTTGTTACACATACTACATTTATTATTCATATAAATATTGTCATTTTTATGTAATAGTAAATTTGTCGTAGCTTTAATTGTCTAATATTCAATATACGTTGGCAGGGCCGTCGTGACCTTTTGCGGGGCCAGGTTCAAAAATTTTGCGGAGCTAGAATACACGTTTAAATCCGATATTTCAAATACTTTAACACTTACGAATAAGATTACGCGTTAATCGGAAGAAGGAATCATACCTAGTATCGTATTAAATCATTCCACACCCTATGAAAGTCTCCCCATCTCACCCCAATAAATATTTACCATAATAGAAGCATCGGTTCGACACTCGAATAAAAATTCAAATTCTCCTACCAATACTATTCCGCGCGAATAGTAACACGAGATAGGTTCGAAAAAATTGTAAAATAAAAACACGAGATGAGATAATAAAAAGAATGGACAAGAAATCGAAGGCTCGACGCGAGCAATAATACGAGATTAGTTTGTAAAAATCGTACGACAAAGACACAAGGAGAACAAAAAGAGGGGGACGAGACATGGAACTCGAAGGGTTGAATTCGAAGACGAACGATAGCGCCAGGTAAGTTTAAAAAAATTACAAGACAAAGACGTAAGAAGAATAAAAAGGGCGGAGAGATCGAAGTCGGAGGTTTAAACTCGAAGACACTGGAATAGCTGTGACACGAAGAATAATACGAGATAAGTGTAAAAAAAAAATGGGGAAACAAAGACATAAGGGGATAGGAAAGAGAAAGAAGGGAGTGTAAGAGCGAGAGGGTTGAACTGGAAGACGGGGCTCGGAATAGCTGTCGCGCGAACAGGGTGTATCTGGATGTCGAAAAGATAGGTAGTGGCGTGGCGAATAATTCCCACGTGCAGTTTAAGGGCTACCTGGGATGACAGGCTAGGGGGAAGCTACGGCAGCTATTTAACATTCCGCCTCATTTCCTGCCGCCTCTGCGGCACCGCCTCCTTCTTCTCGCAGCCCACCCCGACCCGTCCTTCTCCTATTTCTCCTTCTTCGTTCCGGAGGAAACGTTCGCGCTCGATGCGAAAATTGCTTCGCCAAGAATTATTGACTATAAATTACTCGTCTCGCTACCCTAACCTCTTGGTTCCACCGTTACTCATGCAAATGACGGCGAAGCCCGCGGGCTCGTTCGGTACACACGCTCTCTCCAATACTCACCAGTTACTCACTGTTACGCCGATCCAACGAGTAAACGGGAAAGTACCTCGGCAAGCTAACTCTCGATATTGGCCGCGAATTGGCGCGCATTTACATTTTATTACGCGTACTCAAGACAGACTGCCGTTCCTCCCGGCCTCTTTATTCGTTTCTTCGCCCGATCCTTCCCCGGCTCCAGCTCTACCCCCATCGCCTTTCGATTGTCATTGCGATCGCGATTGCGAAGATTCTTCTTGTTCCACGAGACATCGCGCGAATGCCTCAACCCTCGGATATTGCTCTTTAACGGCTACCCTGAAACGACACCGATCAATTACCGACGAGTTAACGAATTTACCGCGCAACCATCGCTCTCTTCTTTCTTCTAGTTATTCAAATCTTTCTTTCTTTCCTTTCCTTCCTTTTAACCCTTTGACTACTGTCAATCCGTGAAATGTCGTTTTCGGTATTCCGTCCATCCCTTTGTTTAGGACAGACTATATCTAAATGTGAAGGCTCTGAAATATTACATGTACCAGTGTTGCGGCCCTTGGACCGCAATGTCCTAGGTCAATCGAAGGACTGTTTTATGTCCTTATTGTCAGCGTTCCTTGATTTCTATATACTCATTATCATCTAAGCCACCACTTGGGTAAACCGTAAGAAGCAACAATATATCACCCTTAAGACGACGGATATGGGGACCCAGATTGTTTTAATAACCACCACCACCGAAAGACGCTGCAGCTAGGATACACCCCCAATATTAGTCGCAACCAATCAGACCATAGAGGAAGTTTATAAAACCACCGACAGAACAGTCGCGAGGAGAGTTCTACTAAAATACAGTCCACTTAACGCTTCGAAGCTAGACACAATCTTCCTCAATGAACCGTCCGTCACTAATCGTTGTCAACTAAGATCGACCTAGTGACGATATACAACTGTCACGCCGAAATCACATGCTTCCCTCAGAAAGATTTGTTCTAATATTTTTTTGATGTTCTAAAAAAAAATTTTAATTACTCAATGGGGCACTCTTTCTTTCAAAGTATCTTCTAATTGGCGGTTATATTCAAAATGTACTAATTGTCAATTTTCATTCAATGTTATTCAATGTAGTTTAAATAGTTCAAGTACTCCAGTCATCTATGACCACCATGGCATTAGAAGAGAAACTGTGACCGGTCATATATGACCAATTTGGCAGTTAAAGTGTTAAAGTGTCACATTAGTTTATCTTTTTGTTCAAACGCAATGTTGGGATTTGGTTAAAATATTTCGCCACTCTGTTGCTACACTGTGTTTACTGCAATTTATTGCAGCTGAATGACTCGTACTCGAAGTTATGGACACTTTGTTATCGCCATTGTCGAGTGTTTATATCTTTGTTTATACTTTTATAGTTATATTTGTCTATAGTGTATTATATATAGTGTCTTTATATTTTTAGTTTAATTACGTTGACATAATATTCAATCGCCTTTTAGTTATATCGAATAGACTGTACAAATTTGGACCAAATGATTGATTTAGAACTTTTGTTTTGTAATTTTTGAAAACGTAAAAACTATAAAATTTGTAGTAATTTTTGTTTATATATAAATGCAATTATATGTACTTAGTTATTTTTTATCATATGATTAATTATTATTTGTGTATACTATTTTGAGATATACATTGCAGGTAGATAGTTCTAATATTGGAAAGGTTATTCCGTGAATAAAGGTCCTACAAATATATTAAAAGTTTTGTAACTTTACGTTTAAATATTAACAAATATTCGCGTAGTCGAAATTAATTTATATTTACATTTATTTTCCTAAATTAAAAAATTATTGATATGCGACACAAAAATTGAATAAATCTCTATTATATATTATTTTGTGAAATAGTAATTTCTTCAACAGCGATTTCCAGTAGCGAAACGCAATGAATCTTGTAATTAGTTAATAACAGTATACTGAGATTAATTCGTAAGTATAACAAAAATAGGCAGAAAAAGGTATCGATAAAGAAATATATAAAATTAAAACAAAAAATTTGTTTCCATCAAAATTATATCCTCTTAAAATTTTGTACCTTACGAGGAGAGTGCAAGTCCTTCGGATCACGGATTTAGTTGAAACTTTGTAGGTTTATAGATTTTGTTATGCAATTCAATAATATGCATTATTATAGCAGTAACTATTCAATAATTCTTGCAATATTTGAGATTAAAGTTTTATTACTTATTTAATTATACATTTCTTTCCACAATTTCTTAAGTCAAGTAGTGGCTTAACATCGACTGTCGAGAATTCCTATGATGGAGAACAAAGGTTCGATTTCCGGTCTCCTTAATTCCTGTTTTTCTTTTTCAAACTATTTTCTATTTTGAATTCATTTTTCGCCCACGAAAACATTATAAATAAACAATTGTAAATAAAATTTCGTAATAAAAAAATGTATTTTATATGCTGTCTTATGCTAGTATATATTTATTACAAAAAAATAAGGATATTATACCAGAAAAGCAGTTTTCTATAGCAATTTTATTTACTACAGAAAGAAAACGAAAATATAAATAATCATTAGATGCAGGAAATACAAAACCTATCGCTCATGTAAGTATCAATTATTAAATTAAACATTGTATAAGAATGTTACCTATAATTCTAACATTGCGGTGCGGCTATAAATATTTATGAATTAATTACAGTAACTTGGAAATTTACTAATTTTCCACTGCGGAATTGACTTATTAAGATGTTCAATTTTTACTGCCTGTTCAAATGAAAAATTTTATCGCCTGCGATCAACGTCATCTATGATTTTGGAATAGCTTTCAAATAGTTTACTAACTCTGGTTACGTGCATCTAATATATTTTAATTTATTTTAATAAATAGAAGCATAAAGTTTTCTACATTCCTTAACAAATTCAGCCGAAACAGCGGTTTTAATTAAACAATCAGCATTCATTTCTTTACCTGGCAGACGACAAATATGCAAAGGTAC
>NW_016908572.1:0-244 GCF_001483705.2 Eufriesea mexicana | reverse complement strand
CCAATCTACCCTTTCCGTAAAAAACATAACCTAACCTAACCAAACGTAGCCTAACCAAACCTAACATGCTGAGACCACATTTGCAGATATGCCCAGCGCCAAGCAGCACATATTAAATGAAAGAGGAGTGCAAAAGGCAATAGGATGGCCGTGTATACCTGAATGGTCAAAGCTATCCACCCCTAACCCACGCTAACGAAACATAACACAACGTAATATAACTCAACCTATCGTGCCACGACCG